>NW_028278465.1:0-300000 GCF_059751315.1 Micrasema longulum
TCCATTCCCAGCGTTGAAAATTGATATATTTTATCTGTTAGTTTAAACCTCGGAGTAATAATTCGCTAGAGAAGCCCTTTAGATCTATTGCATAGACCAAAAGCATTTCAAACTTTTGGTTTGATTTTTAGTTTAACTACAAACGTGTAACGGACGGTTTCAGTTTGCTTGAATCCTAACACCTGAGTGCCTATGGCCCGTTGTATTACTGTAAACCGTAGCTAACTGGCAGAAAAAGGATGAAGCCGAGTTAACATGGTCGAAATGCGATCTCTTAGACGAATGTGTGGGAAATCAATGTATGACAGGGTTACGAATGATGAAATCGGGCAAGAGTGTATTTCTTAGTCAGGTACAATTGATAAGATTGAGAAAGGGTCTCTGAGGTAGTTTGGTCATCTAGAACGAATGCATGACGAAATAATGGTAAAACAAGTATACATGGCTAAAATGAATGGTGACATGAGACTAGGACGACAAAAGAAGACGTGGCATGATCAGATAAACCAAAATCTTAAGTTTGGTTTTGTCAAAAGCGGGCAGAACAGAATGAATGAGGAAGAAGCTAGAAATGTATGCCAGAATAGACGTGTGTGGCGGTCCAATCTCTCTCCATACCCTTACGGGGAAATGGCGTGATGGTAATAGTAGTAGTGTAGCTAACTTCGTGGTTGATATTAAAAGATTGATCATGGAATGGTTTTTGTTCATATGGGCGATTCTATTGGCCAGTGGCGTATTATTACTTTGAGGTTTAAACACTCATTTTACGTAGGATTAAAGTTGGTATTGAAATTCGGTAGTAAGATGGCAGAAGGGACCATCTGTAATTTTCAAAAATGTTCACGAGAGCTGTAATATGTCTCAATTTCAAGACTTTAATCCACAATCTAGAATATTTTAGTGTTGCTTTTCAATAATAAATTACCATTCTAAATGACGCTGATTTTATTGCTGCAATATTAATTAAAACTTTTGAAAACTAAAACATAGACAAAAATACAGATGGTCCCTTCTGCCATCTGACTACCGAATTATCAAAACCTTTTAAGTAGTTATGGAGCTGAGATTGTTAAGTTTATTTACTTCCATATGAAAACATCTGTCTAACAAGAGAAAACCAATAGTGCTTTTAAGAGTTGCACCTTTGTAGGATTGAAAAGAGGTGTTTTTTAAAATACAATTAATAGTATAATTCAAAACATTGTTTTTTTAGTTATCCCTCTATGGAACTGAGCCATAGCTATATATCAAAAGTTGTACAATCTAAATAGACCGGTCCTACGGCCTATTTTTTAATATGGTACTTTAAAACTCGTAAAAAGAGCATATTTTAATATTGGATGAGTAAGGAATCTATAGATGAGAAGCAATTATAGGATAAAAAATCATTTTAAAAGACTTACATTTAATTTACAGATGTCATCTTCTAAGATGATTTGTTCCAATTTATCCTGCAGTCCATCGAATGCTCTCTCCACCGCCGATGCTTTTAAATCTAACTTATCACTTTGCACCGTATTTTTATCACAAACACCGATTTCATTCCTTAAATCACTAACTATATTACCCTTTCTTTCGTTTACTTGACGATAATTTCCACTCAAGGCATCATCAACATTCAATAACAGTCTTTGAGAGTTTACAACAATATCCTGGATAGATAAGCCGGAGTTATTTTTCAACTGGTCAGCATCCAAATCTGCATTGAAACCGTCTTTATTGCATTCCTTTCTATCTGATAGATTTTTATTATATTCTATTCTTTCCGTCGTTCCTTGACCAGTTTTAGAATTATCCTTGGACGTTGTTCTTGAGTTTTTTAGAAATTCTTCCGGGTCTATGAAGACGTTTTCCAGATTAACTTCTCTTACGGGAGTGTCTGGAATCGTTCTAACATAATTTTTTATGTAATCAAACAATTTCCCCCCTGAGGCATACTGCAGAACAAGAAAGAGCAGGTTTGGTGTTTCTATATAGGCAATTAGTTTGACCATGTATGGTATTTCTACAGGCATAATGGGGAGCTTATTGTCTACATTTGGTCTCATAAAGTAGTCTTCATCAGGAACTTGATTACAAGTCTTTTGGATTACCTGAAACATTACAAAATACAGTAAAAGCCCTGTTTAACGTTTTAAGGAAACAAAAAAAAAGGGTAAAACTGAGGAAAGGAAAAATGTATGGAAAAATGAAATTTCATTAAAATATAATTATTGTACAAGACTATACTAAATATACTGCAGAAAAATTGTAAGAGCTGTCATGATTGGGGATTATTAATTTTTACCAATGATTTGATTAAAAATATTTTGTATTTTTCAAGCAACACTACAATGTGTTATTTTTTATTGAATCAAAAAAAATACATGTTTAAATAATTTTATCTAGGTACTTAACCTTAAAAACACGAAAATAAAAATTTGCATAAAATGCATACAATGATTTTTTTTCTAGAATTGGGAAATTTTATTTACATGGTATCACTTTTTTTAGTATGGCAGCACAAAATTTCAAATGTCATTTACATCGCGGCAAAACTGTTTCACACTTTTATAATAACTGTTTAAACTGTCTCCTTTTCACATAATATTTATAACATAAAATAATATTACTATTGCCATTTTTTTATAATTTCTGCATTGTAATTTATTGATGTAACGACTTTATTCTTCCGAAACATGCGTCAACTGCAAGTCACTATTTAGTAAAATGTCAAAATTAGACACTTAAACAAAATGTTAATTAAAAACTCTCTCTCGCGTCACCAATATGTAACAATTGTTTTTCTTCAATTATTTACATAGAATATTATCATTCGAAAGTTTCATGCCGCTCAGAAAACATGGTTTATTTACAGTTTGTTCTTTAAGAAATTCTAAGTGCAAAACACCACAATAGTAAAAACATACATCAATAAATTAATACTTATCACTATAGATTTCAATCGACTTGGCTTTCTTTAATTACGCTTGACATTTATTTAGTTTGTTTTGTTAATTACTAATACGGATGACGTATAAATATTTGTAACTTGTAGTGACCGACCGACGTTTCGGTTTCAGTCTGTTTGTGGTGAGGGACGTGATTTTTTGCATAGGAATAGCCTGGGCAGTCAAGAGTCACGTGCTACTTTTCATCCTGAAAAAACATCTCACTCCCCCGAAACAGAATAACGATGCTACGTCGCCATAGACAAAGGGACCGTCGTATTTTTTTCATAGCGATAGTTGGATGGCCGGCAATCGATACAGGCTACTTTTTCTACATTAGAAAAATTCTTATTATCAAAAAACAAAACAAATTAATTGACTAATTTCTCCCTAATACCGAGCAGCGAAGTTGCCAGTAAAAGCAAGTATTAAATAAAATAGCAAAATGAATCTTTGATGATTAAATGTTTCTACCACAAGCCATTTATGAGCAATAAAAAAGCAGTAATAAAATAAAAAGTGAATGTACATAACGTTTTACTGTTTATGATCTATAAAAAATATACTAGAACATGTGTTGAAAATATTAAAACCGTAAACCGCTACCTCCTTTTGCACGTTTTTTTACACAGTGCAAAGGTGAAATCTTAAAAAAAAAAAAATTTTGGTTAAATCATTATGCAGTCAACCCTCCCTATGACGCGCTATTTTTATAATGCGAAGCGAAAATTGCAAACAACCATCTTATAATGCGGTTTTCATATAACGTATTTTTCGTACCAGACAACATTTCAACAACGTAAAAAAGGTTTTGGCAGAATTACAAAATTAAACTACAGTAAAACCCCTATTTTACGTTTTTCAAGGGAGCAACAAAAAAGTGTACAACTGAGGAAAACTTTAAAGTGAGGAAATGAAAAATGTATGAAAATTTAATTTCATTAAAATATAATTTTTGTACAAGACTATACTAAATATACTGCAGAAAAACTGTAAGAACTGTCATAATAGGGGATTATTCATATTTACCAATGATAAAATTAAAAATATTTAGTATTTTTTCAAACATTACTGCAATGTGTTTTTTTTTATTGAATTAAAAAAAATACATTCATTAATAATTTTATCTAGATACTTAACCTTAAAAACACGAAAATAACAACTTGAATTTGCTTAAAATGCATACAACGACTTTTTCCCTAAATATTGGGAAATTTTATTTATATGATATCACTTTTTTTAGTATGGCACCACAAAATTTCAACTGTCATAAATGACGTAAACAACGCGGACTGTTTCCGCCCCACGTAAAAAATTAAAAAACAAGAATAAATAAAAAGAGTTAAAAGGGTCAAATACCTTCATAGCATAGCACTGTTGCGATTCCGAGCAGAGCACCAGCATGACTTGTCCTCCAATTATTCCGAGAACTCGGTATTTACTGAGGTCCTCATAAGGCCTACACATGGAGCTGGCGTCGCAGTGCCTTACGGCAGCTTTTGGCCTTTGTATGGCGGAAGAGTTAGCCATGGATTCCAGAGTAAACTGAAGAAAAAAAAAACTATTTAATTAATTTTATAATTAAATGATCATCACTTCCTTTCCGCACTTAATGGTGCGTAGGGCACTGGTACACCAACATTGCAACATTGCACTAGTACACAAGCACTGTTACACCGACCGCAGTGTATCTTGATAATTTTTGTTACATGTTTGTAACAATACTTTTAAAATTAATTTAAAACTTTTAAAATGACTAATTTATTTACCTCAGATTCTGGATTATTCAAATAGTTCGCGTAGATCTTTTCAGCATATGATAAATATTTGTTTGTTTTATCTTTTACAAATTGTTTTCTAAAATCATTCGTATCATCTGAAACAAGTTATTTGAAAAAATAAAGTATTCAAACATATAAATAAATCAAAGACCATACCAAAAAGAGTATTATTGAAATGTTTCAAGGATCGGAAAAACGCTGACAAAGGTGTATTATATCCAATAGTGATTACTTTGAAAGCGACAGTATTAATATTGAGAAAAAAATAAGAATTCCTTAAAATATAAACAAATGAAGGAGTTTAGTGTTTTTTTTGTTTTTTTTAATAGACAATCAAACTAAGCTTTTCTTTTTTTAAATCTGTATTTTACTATCAGCGCTATGATTTTTTCAAGTTTTACATTTTTGAAATTACTCATCCTGTGAAGTCACAAGTTCTGTTTGGTGATTTCTGCTGATTGGTCAGTTGGCTTCCCAGATTTTTTTCACAATTTTTTTTAAAACTTAAAAAATCATAGCGCTGATAATAAAATACAGATTTAAAAAAAATAAATTGTGAAAAAAGGATGGAAATCTATCACAACTAAAGAACTAGTGACGTCATTCAAAGTAAAAATCTTTTTTTAATTATTTTTTTTTAACAAAATAGAAATACTTGAGTTCTAATATATACTCAATTTTCAGTCCATTTCCTAAAAGTTGTAAATAACTTGTGCAGGAAAAATGGAAATCGAGTTGTGGTAGAGTGGGATTTGAACCTCGGACCCTTGGGCCGTGAGTCCACAATACTACTACGAGACCACAACCCAGTTTTTAAAATCATTTTCATGAATTTTAAAATACATTTTTAAAATACTTCACAGCACAATTTAACGCTCTAATTTTTACCGCGTGTAAGAAAACATTATTAATATCTAATTTCCTGTAGCACTGAACTTTTTTATTCCGCTTATTTTTTATTAAACATCCATACTATATTATTTTTTACTACTGTTTTAATCTGTAGGGGCTTACTTCTTTTGAAAAAAATATTTCAAATGATAAATCGCACCGTGAGTGTAAAACCAATGCAATTGCAAATTCCTCATTTTTGAGGTTTAAATACAAAACAATCACATTTGTTACAAGCAACGTGAAATCCTCAAACCTCCATATCTCTAAACTACACTATTTACAGATACTACGCTTTTACACTCGAGGTGCGAATCGTGTTTACTTTTCACAAAACATTGGTTCAAAATAAGTGTCAACTCACTGCATATTGCAAAAACAACAGGCATACTAAACATTCCACAATAAACAGTTGAAATACATTTCCAACAATCACTTAATAAACACATCGCCTTATCGGGTGATTAATTAAAACCCCAACCTGTTTTACAAAACATTCTGAAGAAATGCGCACGGTTCATTTAATTGTTTGGTTCGCCGTGTAAAATTGAAACTTGTTAAAGTTGAATGCAATGTATTACACATAAATGATTAACTTATCTAAGCAAACTGAATATAATTCACAGGTGGATATCATCAAACGCATTATCTATTGAGTGTTAATTCTAGTAACCGAGTGTTGCTATCTGTACAAAAAATACATTCATAGTCCTAATACATAGATTACACTTTGTATTTATTTTATATCAGTAATTTTATCATCACCTCCTTTTCACACCCATTGGTGCATGGAGCACTGAACTGGCGCTCCAAAAAACGTTGTTTATTTATTTATTTATTAACGGACATTGTCCATGTATACAATTTAAGACTTTTTGTGATGTTAGCTATCATATTATGTTAATGTTATCAACTATCAAATATCTAGATTTAGTAAATGGGGTCTAGAATTTCAACCGTCTATGCGCTCAGTAGCTGCAAGACTTGTTGTTATCTAACTTCTAATTTTATAAATTTGCTTTTTATTTTGTTTTTAAAATATCACTTAAACTCTAAACTTCATTGTCAAATAAAAATTTTAAAAATAAAAATGTAAATGTAACTAGATTTCTTATTGTGCATGCGCTCTGTAGCTGCAAGATGTTCTGTTATCTAGCTCATATATATCATAATTGGAGACGAGGAACAAGAATCCCAACCGTCCATGCGCTCTGTAGCTGCAAGACGTGTTGGGATATTTATTTATTGTACAGCGCCCTTGAGGTAATTTTCACAAAAATGGCGCTATATAAATTATCCAAAAATTATTATTATTTAAATATTACAATAAAAGAAGAGTTAACAACATTTTTAAAAAATAAAAGAAGCTTTGACAAACATAAGGGACATCAAGACAAGATCTGGACTATTTATTTAGTGCTCGTTTAAATCGTTGTAAACTTGAACCGAAAAAGTCCAGATCTTGTCCCGAGTTAATAATACGACAAAGACGGGTCATTGGAGAATTAAGGCCATAGTTTGTTCTATGCTGATCGATGAACAGTACTTCATTGTTTCTGAACCTACGAGTCGGAATATTGAATTTTACTTGTCCCAGTAATGATGGAACATCGATTATACTATTTAGTATGCCGAACATATATATGGAATCAATATAAGTTCTACGTTTTTGTCGACTAGAAATATTTATCATTGACTCTATATCAGCATAAGAATAATTACCTCTCTCTAATTCAAGCATCCACGCTACTTTTCGAAGCAAGCGATGTTTTATATTTGAGCCTAATTCTAAGTTATTAGTGATATTACAGAGTTATCTTCTATTATAATACGTTCATCTTTTCAGTCCCGACATTTAATCAGTCAGTATACACGCTAACCAGCACAAAAATCGTAATGTTTGTACTATGTTCCAATCAATAAAATCAGTTTGTAACATACCTTGAGCTCCGATCAACATTTTCTCGATTCCTGCTTTATAAAAATCAAAGGCTTTCTGGTAGTCTCCTCTCGCTTCGTGCCTCGCTCCGAGACTCAATAAATACCCGGCTTCGAACACGTAACTCTCAGCCTTTAAATCTGCCGAAGATCCAAATATGCTGTCGACCGACATATCCATTCGACTCGAAGACCTGTTAGAGCTGACACAACCGTCTGCATTGTCTTTGGACTGAACGCCTTTCTCACTGTGACCATTAGCATATTGAGAACTCGATTCGAGAACGCTTTGATTAGATTCGTTAGTAGTGATGGATACATTATCGTGGGCGACGTGTTCATTGTGATTTTCGAGGAAATTTGCAACGCTTTGTGTCAGCGAAACTGACAAGTCGTCAGCATCCACCGTGTTGTTAAGTTTGTCGATAACTTCGATGTTGTTCGTACTGCTGTTCAAGTTGACCGAATTTGAAATTGAATCCAGGAAACTAAGGCTATCGATTGAAGAATCCGTGCTGATTTGCGATATATCCATGTTCGACTTATTATCAAACGCTATTAGATCTGGTAGGTTCGGCTTACTGGTGTTTGATAACAAGTCTGCGTTGCTGATTTCATTGCTGGTTTTATTTGCAGGGGGTGATATTGTCTCAGCGCGTAACGGATCGTGTAACAATAAAACGTCGGCCATATTTTCGACAGTCCCTGTGGATTCAAGAGGGGACAGACTTCTCTTGCGGTTTGAACTTGTAGGTTTGATGATATTTGAGTGGGCAGAAAAATTTCTATGGTGGGAAGAATCGAGACTTTCCATCGTCGATACTAGAAACCAAACATTTTATTTTATTTTATTGACGCCATTTTTATGTATAAAACTTTGAATAACATAATAGATTGCCCTGAGATTCTACCGCTTATTAATTTTAGAGTCCCAGTAACGCAGACCAGAAACCAATCTGTATTTAAAATTTCTAAATGTTACACTAAATCTTTTCAAAATTTATTTGTAAATAGAACCTGCAATACGTGTAATCAAAAATTAAATTGTATCGATATTAATATTATTTCTTTAACTTCCTTTAAAATATAAATTTCCAAAAAAAATTCAAGTTATGATGTTGCGCCTTGAATCCGCAGCCTATATTATGCAGGTTATGTGCAGTTCTGTATGTAGGCACATTATAAATGTACACTGTATGGTCCACTATAGTTGTATTATATGTATTTTATAATGTGCAACTGTGTGACCAATATTCAAAAGTAGATATATTTTTAAAAATATTTTATTTTATTTTATTTTATTTGGGAAATCAACAGTTCTACATACATATTTATAGTAAACAAACAGATATAGTGTATGAACTCAGAACTAATAACAGATTTCCACATAGTATACAAAGTTAGTAAGGAAAATATATTACATATCAAATAAATACATACAATTTATACATACAAAAATGTTATTTTCATGTACTCAATAATCAAAGAATTTTTTAATATTTATTTTAAGAACATTAAGTTACTGTAAATTGGGCGGGATTAGGACAAGAATGCTTGAAGAGAGGATAAGGAGGAGAAGGGAGATGTACATATTTATTATTATAATGTCTACTAAGTTACATAATGCATTTTTAGTGTAAATTTTTAATCTGACAGAGTGATATTTGTGTAATCTATATTTTTAAATTTTGTATTGTACACTGAAAAAGTCCTACGAAAAAAAGCATTTTTAACATACGATGTTTTACTTATTGGTATATGTAATACATTTACATTTTTAGTAATATTACATTGTTGCATTGTTGATTTTTATAAGAAATTCTATTTTTACTATCGTATATGTCCATATAAAGTTAAAAGCGGCAGTTAGACTGTCAGATAGTATGGCTTATTCGTAGTATTGCCTTTAAGCAAATCGAACGTCTCATCCGCTGTATTGGATTTAGGGATACACGCGTTTTGCTTCTTCAGAAAAGAGGATTAATTTGCGATACTGAATTTGATTGAATGCAAGCATTCTATCGGTCAATTTCAAAATTCAAATGTACTGATCGATGCGGCCAGTCCCATTCGATTGAAAACGCCAAAAAAAAACGTAACAAGAGCAAAATAAGAGAGTGGCTACTCGATCAAAAGTTTATACATGAATAGATATTAAATCCATTCGGGTCAATGATAATTCATTTGACATATTTATTATATCATTATTTCGAAACCATATAAGAGAGGAGTCTAGTATGTTCTAGTTAAAATTGTAGTGTTATATGGATTCCCTGGAAAGAAAAATATTATGCGAATATGCAATAAATGATTACTTAGATAAATAAATCAATGAAACTTACCGCTGGGAGAGTCAGCAGTGGATAGAGAGTCATCCTCGGAACTTTGGTATTCGAGAGGGCCAATCACTTCAGTGGGAAGAAGTAGTGAAGATCGTATGGCCTCTATATTGCTGGGTGCAATATTTTCATCTCCACTTGGATCGGTATACGAAGACTGCAAAAAAACAAATGAAAAATGGAATCAAAGATCTGTCATATTTTTTATTTATTTAACTTTTTGTACATAATGTTATTTGTACATTGGCGGGCTTATTTCCAAATGGCAATGTCTTCCAACCAACCAATTAAATTACAGTTTTATTTTTATAATTCAAGCTACAAAACATATTCAATAGAAAATGAAGATTAAAAAGCTAAATATATATAAAAATAGAAATAAACGTATTTGTTTATAAATTACCTTAAATCAATACTATAACACAATGGGAAAAAGGAAAAAAGAGGAAAAGAGGAGAGATTAAGGAAGAGAAAGGAGATGTTTCTTCAGACGTGATTTAAACAGAGATACTGAAATAACATCTTTGATGGTGGATGGGAGATGATTCCACGAGTCAGTCGAGCGGCATGGACATTATATGAGTTAGAGAAGAAAGATGAATTGTGGATGGGTATTAAGAGAGTGCCTTGAGAATTAGAACGAAGAGGTAAACCATGAACTGATGATAAGCGTTGAAATTTTACTTCATAGCATTAGGACTATGAAGTACATTGAACAAAATTGAGAGGGAATGATAATCTCTCCGCTGTCGAATTTTGAGACATTTCAGTTACCTACGAAAATCAGAAATATGGTCATATTTCCTAAGAGGAAAAAATATACTTTATGCATGTATTATGAAGTCGATAAGTTTATCTAGTTGTTCACAGCTCAAATCATAGCGTTGGTGCCTTGGCACAATTAATTAGACGGCTAACTGCAAAGCTGGTGTTGTAGGTTCGATTCCCGCCAGTTGCAAGAAAAATTAAACTATGTTTAAAAAAATATATTTTATTAGTATGTTTTGTGTTATCAGTGCTATGATTTTTTTAAGTTTTGTAATTTTGAAATTACTCCGTCAGTGACGTCACAAGCTGTAGTCGGTGAGTTTTTACAGAAACTGGAAATGTATCACAACACTCTTATCATTGGTTAATCCAGAAAAGCTTGTGACTCTTTTTTTAAAAATAAATATTAGCATTCTTATAATTTATCAAAATATTTCAATTTTCACCGAGTTGTAAATAACTCACTATTAGAAAATGTAAATTAAGTTGGGGTAGAGTGGAATTCGAACCTCGGACCTCTGATCCCTGAGTCTGCAACACTAGCCACGATCACAACTACAACGCGATTCAAAGGAGTTTTTTTTTATTTTTTTATAGTAAAAATAATATTTGCGTTCCTATGATTTACCAAAATATTTAATTTTGAGGGCCATTTTCAACGAGTTGTAAATAACTCACTATTAGAAAATGGGAATCAAGTTGGGGTAGAGTGGGATTCGAACCATGGACCTTTGATTTGTGAGTCCGAGACACTAGCCACAGGACCACAACCCAATTTTTGTTCATTTATATTCATATTTTATACGTTTCTGAGATACTTGGCTATAAAAATAAATGCTCTAATTTTTATCCCGTGTAAGAAAACATTTTATATATCCAATTTTCCATAGCACTGAACTTCCTTATTGGTCTGGGTGTTGTGGTGTATTTTCATATCTTCCTTCCATAACCTTTCCTTCCCACCTGCTGACAAGCCTCTAAAATTGAGGCTTACCGGGTTATTCTTTTTTTTATTATTATTAAAAAACTTATTTATTTATATATACGCCCAATGGGCATTTTTAGGGACATATTTATACATGGACAATTATTATAAAGGAAAGTAGAAAGACACAATGGTATATAGTAGACTTGGTGGGAGCGGAAGCGGGAGAGAGGTGTTTATAATTTAATTTGATTCAGTAATCGTTTGAAAAAAGACAACTTGTTATTAAAGAAATCAAGACTAAAATGTTTGTTGGCAGACCTAAGAATTCTAGGCATAGAGGAATTAAAACCATAGTTAATTCTATGGTTATCAGTATGAAAGAGTAAGTCTGAGGTTTTTTTTTTGGGATATTTAATTTTATTGAGCTCAGTAGTTCAGGCGCATCAAAGAATGAGTTGAGAATTTTAAATAGGACTAGGTCGGATATATTTCGACGGTCTTGAAGAGAAGATATATTTAAGCTAGTTTCTAACTCATTATACGTATATTGGTCTCTGGATAAGCCCAACCTCAAGTCTATCTTTCTTAAAAACCCATGCATGAGAAGATGTATGAATGTTGAGGAAGCGATGTCTGTATGCAAAGACAGTGTGATATGGTGTTCTATCCTTTCTGCATACCCTTACGGAGAAACGGCGTGATGGTTTTGTTTGTTTTGTATTGTTAAATATTTAAGATAATTTTACCTGAAAGAATTTAACAAATTCGGTGCTGGTAAAAAGCGGCGGATGCAGCGCTACGAATTCTAAAAGGGCTTGTGTACACATTCTCCTGTCTTCTATAGTCTCCGGGTCAAATCTGCGGAAGTAGCCCCACTTGGTATAAACGGGACATGTTCCTTTGAGATACAGATCCTGGTGCATTTTTTTCATGTTCTTCTGCAGCTTCTGAAGCTCGCTGTACCGTTTCCAAACGGTAACCACAGTAACATCTTCCGGAGAGGCGAGAGGAAAAAGCTGAAAGATTTATTTTTAACTAAAATTTTTCATCAAAATCATTAGGTCTTTGATTCCCTTATGTTTGTCAATGCTTCTTTTATTATTTTTTAATGTTTTTAACTGTTGACATATTGTAATATGAATTACTATAATATTCTATGAATTGCATAAATGGACAATGTCCGTAAATAAAATTGAATAGTGAATTGAATTGAGTATAGATTTGTACATACTGGGACTGTTTGATGAGGCGCAAATATGTTTTTATTCAGGAAATATACAGTACGATTTGCGTAATTTTTACTGTAAACTACTTTTATTATGGTTACACATAACAGTATCACTATCATGAACAAACTTAGTAAATTGTGTTTGTTTGACTAGAAAATCAAAATGGCTGGCCGCATAGGGTACAGTGGATCACAAACCGCAGTAGACAGTTAATCACGATCCACTGTGTACTTAAGCAATTAGAAGCATTTCTTATGCTATGCACATTTTCAATAACGTCTTAATACATATTTATTTACGGTATACTAGAATGAGCCGCTGTATATTTATGCAGTCCATTCTAACAATGATAAATACAATTTCTTATAATAAATACAGGTACTAATTAAATAAAATACAACTAAATCAAATTAAAGCTAGGACAAAAAAAAATTACTACCTCAAGACAAGATCCGGTCTATCTTAGTGATTTTTTAAATCTATAAAGACTTACACCAAAAAAGTCCAGATCTTGTCTCGAGTTTACAATATGACACAATCGAGACATTGGTGAATGCAAGCCATAGTTTGTGCTGTGTTGATCGAGGAACAGCACATTATTATTTCGCAACTGGCGGATCGGAACATTGAATGCCACTTGTTCCAGAAGCGATGGTACATCAATCAAGCCATTCAGTAAATTAAACATAAATATGGAGTCAATGTTATTTCTACATTTTTGTAGACTTGAGATATTTAACATTGATTTCACTTTTTCATAAGTGTAGTCTCCCCTCTCGAGGCCAATCATCTATGCTACTTATCTCGGCTAACGACGTTGCACCGATTCAATATGATTTATCCGGCCTACATAGAAGGGAGACCAGATCACAGAGGCATATTCTAAAAGAGGACGAACGAGTGAGCAATATAGTGTTTTAACTGTGAACATATTAGTAAAGTCACTAAGTTAGTAGTTATTTGTGATCTAGTAAATCTAAAAAAATACAATGCAGTCCGAAAATACGATAATTAAGCTACAGGAATATCAAATTATAGCTATCGAGTTCAAACCATTACAAAATTACAGCCCTCCAAAAAAAGAGCGATCCACTGTCAGCACCCTGACGTATGATGAAAGCTTACATTTTACAAGGTTTTTCAATAATTTTATCTATATGTAATTGTACCCAACAGAACAAGACTCCATACTACATTTAATTTGCCAGTACCTAGGACTAACTCAAGGAAAAACTACTTTTTCTTTAGAGCATGTCATTATTACAATACTGTTCTCTCCGGTCACGCAGACATTTTTCATATCTCTTATTTGAAATATAGAAAATTCCTCATAGAAAGTACACCTGTTTAGTTTTACAATGTCGGTAATTATGTATGTATTCGTATGTTCATTATTATATTTTTGTATATTTTTATATAACTTTTTTCTTTTCTTATTCTTTAAATTTATCTTGTTTCTATTAACTTTATTTTTATAACTGTAAATAAGTATATGTATTTTTATTTTATTTGAAAGTTTCTAAGTGCCTAACAATTGTTAATTGCTTTTATTTTGATACCGATAATGTACTTAATCGATACATCACTGTGGAAAACTTTTATTAACTGTTTTCACAATTTTCGTTCATATGTATTCTTATTTTTTTTATACAATATATGTAAAAACTGTTGTTTTTTTCCCAAATAAAAATTAATAATAAAAATAGTAATTGAAACGTATATTTTGAGTCCGGAACAACACCAAGATCTCTTATTCCTTGAACAAGGTGCAAGACTGTATCTGATAGAGATTACAAATAAATGGTCAGACTTTTTAATAAGTAATAACGCAATACCTTTTGTACACGGAAAAATGGGTAATAAGTGTGTATTATCAACAAAAAACGCCAAAATATACACTTAAAAACAAAACATAACGGAAAACATATTTATATTTAAAAATATTTTTTGAAGTGCGTAAAATCGTATTTTTCCAATTATGTATTATACATGAACGCTTGAGTAATAACAATTTCTCTATATGGGTAATAAAAAGCGATTATCAACTCAATAGGTTATCTGAGCCAAAGCATAATCAATTGTACTCACGTAAGATGTAATTTTATAAATGGTGAATCCATTTTTATGTTTGGAGGTTGAGTCGGTGGTAAAACGCCGCACCCATTTATCGTTAGTATCATGCATTTTTACGAGGTTTTTCCGAAGTTTTAAAGAACCAAAACATCTTAGAATATCACATAGCGCATAAATTTGAAGAGGTGATGAATATTCGACACAAATAAGTAATTTGTTTTTTCGAGAAAATTCGTCAACACTATCAACAGCAACTGACGTTTATCTGTTTTTGGTAGTGATGGCTTGACTGTTTATTATAATCAAACTATTCGAATATATTTTTGACCGATAAAATAGTCTGTAACGGGTAACGAGACTTATTTAGTTGGTATAAAAATATAAAATATAAAAATGCTTCTATGTCCAATAACGTATAACAAATCTGCTATCCCTGTACTAGCTACATCCCAAATATAACTAACATTGCGTTGAAAAATAGATAGCAAATCACGATTTGCGCGCAATAATTTATGTTAGAAAATTGTTGGATAATATAATGGATTAATATTGGGTAGTATTTTCATAAATATTCATTCAATATTCATATAAAACTGTATTCCGGTTTTGTTCTTTGGCAAATTTTTGCCTAGCATAACGTCTGATAATGATGATAGTCCGTTATATAATGAAAGAACGGAAGGCGAATCGAAATTCCATTTTCATCGCGTTAGTAACATCTCTACTTAATTATACATCGTTGGTTTAATTATATCTTGATCATTTCTGAAAATGATTAGAAAATTTTGGATGAATTTCGGAAAAAGTGATGGTTAAACTATCAAATCGTTGAATTTTTAAAACGATTTGTCAATATTCTATTCCAGAATCATTTCCCGTAATTTGTCAATAACCTATTATTTTATTGAATATTATCATATCCGATTGCATTTGTGCACATCTCTAGTTTTCGCTGCTGTCAAAACGGGCAGCCAAAATACTTGATGGCGATCAACCTACAAATATGCAGCCACTCAATAATTATTGATAATTTGGTACTTACCTAGAAGTCCTACAATATCTCCAAAAATAAATAAGAACCTATTTTTTTCATTTCAGATACAATATTTAATTTTTAAATCAAGTTTTAAAAATTTAATTGTTAGGATTTCGTTTTTCAAAATTAGTCCCTAATTTTAAAGTTTCTTTATTTTTTTATTTTTGCAAAAGCAGTTTAGATTCAAAAGCTATTTTTATTATGGCCATTATTTGTGACTGGAAGGATGAAAAGTATAGTATTGTATGTAAAATAAAATCAGAATCTTGGACTTATGTTTCCAACTAAATAACTGCTCTCAAATAAAAAACGTAAAAAAAGATCGGTGAAGATAAATCCGCATCTTGGAGTAATCTTTGAAATGTTTGCTTACCATGCTTGAAGTCCTGGGATCAATTCCCGGCAAAGTCGACATGAAATATTTTACAGATTGTTTTATTCTGCAATATTTCATGGTGCCCTCATATAAAAAATGTATAATTGAAACAAGCTAAATTTAGCTGCATTCATTACCTTATGCACTATCAGGTAATGATTTGGGCTATGATGATGAAGATGATACTGCACCAATCTAACATTAGCCATCTAATAAATTATTATAAAATAAAATAATCTTTTTGTGTTAATGTATGGTTCATTTTACCAAAATAACAATACTAAAATTTTAAAAGAACGCTCATCCTATAAACATATGATACAGAATTATAATGTGAGGATGATGGGTTGATAGCAGAAGTGCTCTCCTGAAATCACAGCTTCATTCTTCGAATATTATACACATTTTTCTTCTTCGCAGTCTCAATTCCGGGAATTGGTTTGCAGCAAAGTCCTGCATCTTGTTCTCCACTGAGCTCTATTCTGTACATTCCTCTTCAGCTCAACTTACGAGGTGCAGTTCAAGTCATCGCACACTTGTTTTAAACACTCCCGTCAGAGGCGCCATCTGTGATTTGTCCCCTCAGCCATTTTTTCGATTATGTCATGCAGGAGACCCTAATGGCGCATAATGTCGCCAATTCATTAGGCTCGCCTCTCGGAGATAGTTTTTATTAGGTGCCTCCGTTCTTAGATTCTACTGAGCACTTCGTCATTGGTGATGTGATCTCTCCAGGAAATTCCTAATATTCATCTGAAGCACCACATCTCAAAGGCCTTCAGTCTTTTTCAATCTCTTTCAATAAGGTAATCACAGACATGATGTCTTAGAAAGTCTTTACTTTAAACAGCATATTGTTTGACCCGAAAATCTATGATTTTTTTGTTAAATGCAAACCTTGCTTGATGTAATCAGCCATCGACTTCTTTTTGTTAGACATCAGTAACACTAATAACAACTATATTTCGAGCTTGTCCAAATTTTGGTAGAGGTCAGGATTTCACCTCTTAAGAAGTTATTTAAAAGATTTCCATTTCCTCTTCCTTACCTATTTTACCATCCCATTAAAAAAAAACAATTTCCATTGACTCGTGGTGAACTGTATGTTATGTTTTATATTATCGTTCCTTTATGAAACCCATAATCGGTCAAGTTATTTGTTGTTAGTTTGTGTGTATTGTTTTTTTTTTGTATGAACACATTTATTTACAAAAAGCCCCTTTTTTTTATTGGGCATCTGCCCATCCACTCCACTCCATCTGGAGTTAGTTAACCAATTATAAAAATACTTACCATATTAGCACGAATATAACGCGACCTACATATTTGGAGCAGAAATTAAAGGAAAAATTCAAATATAAAACAAAAGTTAAATAACAATATTTTGAGTTTGTCCAAATATTTATAGACAAGGATTGGAGTCAACTCCCTTGGGAGCTGATAATAGTTACATAATACAACAGAGATGAAGATCATTCTAGAGAACTTCTAACTTCGCAAACATCAACAGATGAAATAATCGATAGAATATAGATGTTAATTGGGCAGAATGGTGAATGTTACACAGAGTGTATAATGTGGATGCCTAGACTTCTAAATATAATTCTAAGCATCCACATACCTTCTTTAGAATGTTCTTTATCTCTGTTGTATTATGTTAATAAAAATTAATTAGGTAAATTGCATTTGTTTTTTTATTCAGACATGCATTAATTAACATCAGTGTTGCTTGAATGATTACTCCCCGATGCATAATTTTCTGCCCATAAAATGTTATCCTCACTCCCATGCAGATTGTTGGAAATGCAACATTTCTAAAAACTTTTTTCAATAGACGTGTCACTATTCTAAAACCCCAAATATAAGGCAAAAGAAAATCGCATTTCTAATAAATATCGCATTCATCTAGACTCCAGCGAGTGAGGATTCGGTATAATGGGATATATATTTTTAAGATTTTTTTTCTTTACACTTGTCCGGCTTCAACACAATCGAGGATTCGTTATAATGAGTTGTTGCACATGCGAGTTATTGCTAATGATATTAGTCTTATAGCCAATTCTAGAGGCATCTAAGGTGGTTTTGTGGGTGATATTCAGACCCAGTTTAAATCACATGGCGAACCCTCAACTAATGAAGAACTGCAGGGAAAGGACTGTCATATGTCACAAGAACATGACAAATCAGGAAGTAATCTTCAAAAATGGTCATGTTCAAAATTGAATTTTACTAAATTTTTTCAGAATATTTTTGCGTGTTTAACTTCGAGCATCGTTTTAGTTCAAATTCATGTACACCACTGTTATTTTCACACAAATGGAATATTTTCAAATTGCTTAATTTAAAATTTGGTCAAGTTCACTGTTTTGCTTCAATATAGAAAAACTTCAGTCCGTAAAAGTCACGTTACTCAAATTTGGCAAAAGTGGACGTGACCATTTTTGAAGATTACGTACTTAAGTATGTTATATACATTTTATGATGACGAATGTGGGATCAGATAATGATTTTTTGAAGGAGACAGGAAGAGGATCCCAGAAAGAAATAAATTATGTTGTTTTTTTCTTAATTGGTATTACGTAACTTAGTGCTTACCTGTGTAAATGCCCCTTGGGCGTATATGTAAAATGAAAAAAGAAATGCTTAAAATAATCAGTTCTCATAAATGGTTAAACTCTCGTTTGATCCCAATTTCAAATATCGACAAGAGGAATAGGAAGCAAATAATAAAACAATTGTATTTGATCACATTTTAGTGAGTTTTATGCTTTTATGTTATTTAAAGAATACACATTAACACAATAATATGAGAACTTTCTTCTTATATAAAAGGAATTATGTTAAATATTTTAAACAACATATTTTAGGCTAGACATTTATTATTATTACTATTCACATTTTATTATCAATAAAAAACTTCAATAACGAGTTTAATCACAATGTGTTTTTGATACAATTATTAACTTAATGAAATAATCTCAATTCATGGTGTCCATTTGCAAGAGTTTGTCACATGCCTTCTCAAAATAGTATGTATATACAATATAATATTATTATGTACATCTAGTTTGAAAATTCATTCACAATACTTGTGCATTTATATTTAATTTATTTACATACAATATAAAATATTTACAATAATGGGTAATAATTTAGTTACGCATTGCATCTCACATACATGATTATGCATTGTTATCTCTCAGCATCTCTTCTTGAACACATTGAATATGCAAGAGTAATTTTACTTTGAAAACAAGAAGAACAGTATTTATCATGAAGACCAGAGACATATAATTAAGTAGACATGAAACGTTACAAGTGCCAGTCAATGGCATTTTAATTTGTGGGTTAACCTTACTTGCTTTCATATGCTACGCAATCCAATGCAGAAAAATGACATTGTTTTTGATGAGAAAATGTTTTAATTACAATGCAACTGTGAATGGTAAAACCTCGGAGAAATAACGCGCTTCCGCTACAGAGCCGTCCATGCGGCCAAAATCATTCTAGGGTTATCAATCGCAAAGTTTAAGTCTGGACATATAAATAATAACACTGATTACTAAAATTGGTAGCTCTGGCATCGAATTATGCAGAAATATATACATCTCTTTCTTACACAAATGTTTGCAAGTGTATCATATTTCTTTATTTCAATTTTTGAAGGCAACGCACTTGCTAAATATGAGATGCAGCTTGTAATGGAATAAAACGTCTATTTGTTATATGTCAATAGTGAAGATCGATTATTACTATCTAGTAACTATTTTAATTGTTCGGTAAAAAAATTCTTAAAATAAATTAATAAATATACTCATGTATCATCCGTTGCATTGATAAAAAACTGACAGAACATGCAAATATTTTTGTACAACTATTTTAAAATAAACATTATTATAATCAGAAAAAAAATTGAGATAATGATTGGTACAGGATTTATAAATTTGTCTAATTTTAAATTGTTTAATTTGAAAAAATACTCCATGGGAAGTTTTATGATTTAGTTTATTTAAATAATTGCACACTATCCCAAAGCCTACTTGATAATTAATCTGTAATGGAAATTAATTTCTACAAAGATTTTATATAAAATAATTTGCTGTAGTGCTCCGTCACTTACTGAGAATGGATAGGAATATACACGTTTGTAAATTAATATGAGTATCTTATTTTCCCTTCCAAGTAAGCAAGTGTCGGGTTGTTTGTGTGGACTGATCATAGAGAAGATCCAGATCTGAATACCCACGTGTCTTTAGTTGTAAAATCAAAATAATATGTTTAATTAAGTTATTATGAATTGCAATGTTACACAACATTATGGTTTCTTGAACTGGTTCTAAAATCTAAAGCATTACACGGGTCTAGTGCAATTTCATGTACAATAATTTCTATGCCAAATCTTGGGTCATTTTATTAGCCATTTTACACTGAGCAGTTTCCTGGATTTAGAATTGTGCATAAGCATTACTTAGATGTTTTCAGGACAATGATAGTTAACAGGCATTTTCACGGTTGACGTAAAAAAACATTTTGTAACGATGCGACTACTGGCAACTAACAGTATATTATTCTGCAATTGACAATCAACATCAGGGGCGCTATTCTGAATCTTCTCAAGGGGGTAGAGAAGATTTCTTTGTATATAATGTTATATTTTTATTTTTTGTATGCGACTACACTTTTCTTCAAATATGGTAAAACTGATATGATGATGATGATTTTTATTTGGAAAATCATTGCGACAGTAAGCATTACCCAAAACACTTCATTAGGTTGAATTGACCAAAATGTATGAGTTATTTTCCGTTTTATAATGTCAAACTATAAAACGTCAATTATAAAACTGTTTTTTTTACCTAATTTGACATTTAATCATCAGTGTGGCCATATATGAATCAAAATGACAAGGCGACCTCCGTTGTGTAATGGCTAAGACACATGACTCACGCACGGAAGGTTTGTGGTTTGAATCCCGGTGAGAACTGGCTAGTGTCTCGGACTCACGGTCCAAAGGTCCGTGGTTCGAATCCCACTCTACCCCAACTTGATTCCCATTTTCTAATAATGAGATATTTACAACTCGTTGAAAATGGCCCTCAAAATGAAATATTTGGGTAAATCATAAAAACGCAAATATTTTTTTATCAAAAAAAAAAACACAATTATTAAATGGGATTTTTCTCGAGCCTGGGTGTTCTGTGCTGTAATTCACCACTTTAATTGGCCTCCTGGCCCTGTTGTGGTGCAAAAAAAATGTAGTTGCATGCAAAAAATAAAAATCCCCACGTTACACGAGGAGGAGACGTTCAAATAGTGATTTGTCCAAATTTGGAAAAAAGCTGGTTTATATTAAATTTCATAGTTCATATCTAAATCTATGAGAAAAAATCACACTATTCGTAAAAATGTGTTTTTTCTACTTAATATATGTCTTAAAGCTCATGCATACATTTAAACAAATAGTTTTCTTAAAATCAAGTTTTTCTTTATTTTTCAAGCTCTATATTTATGTGACAAATCACTTTTTAATGTTTCCCCTTCATATAAATTAGAAATCTTCTCTACCCCTGTGGAGAAGATTCAGAATAGCACCCCATGTTTCTAAAATAACAGGGATTGTGAAACAATTGGAAATCAGTATTTCCAGAATAGAAAAGATAGCATTAAGTGAAACAAATCAGACAGAGGATAAATAAAGTGACTTTAGCAAGTACGCGTTGACGTGAACAAAATAATACAGGTGTAAGATGCGTGCTTAGATCTTGATTCAAATATTTGTTGAAAAATAAGACATGTTCTAATTTTTCTGAATTTGACCACAGATTTCACCCAGTTTGTGTATGAAATATGGGCTTCAAACCAATAATTTTAGATTTAAGGTGACATTGTATATTTCAGTATACTCGTATAGTTCCCCGTAGCTCAATCAAAATTAACTATCGACGTACTTAAAAATCTGCTAAGCATTTAAGCAATCACAATGAACATGCTTAATTATTGCAGTCATAAGTCAACACGTGTGTAATCTTCTCGTGTCAGTTTGTTTTTAAATTTTTATATTTGTAAAAATAAAATGAAGTGTTCAGTAGACTCAAATCAGTGTTTGATTTCTAATATTATAAGTTAAAATATGGAGTTCTACAAAATAAACACCAAATCAATCAAGCAATCAACCATCACTAAAAAAGGTCATATCTCATAATATGAATTTTGCAAGTAACTGCCTTTTTGCTTATGACAACAAAGTAGACGTCATTCATTGTTTTATATTAATAGCGTTTGTATAGAAGCGAACTTTAAATGTTAATTTTCCTCAATAAAATTCCCTAGGACCGAATGTGCAATTAAAATACACTTTTAGAATTCAATTGAATTCTGTATTTCAGACAGTATTTTACTAATGAAAGTTAACTTTTAACTGATATGCTTTATCAATACAGAACTGCGTAATAAGGCCGGGGCTTTAGAAAAAACAGTGGGACCTCTATATTTGTAATATTCAATTTTTTTCCCTTTTATTCATTAGTATTTTCTCTCTTACATTGGATGACACAAACATACAACATTAGATAAGCTCCTTGTTAACTTTTTTTTAAAATCTACGAATTCCTGAAAAAAAATAGAAAAATTGTTTCTTTACTTGTCATATTCTGTATTTATTAGATCCCCAGGAACAGATCAATGATAAATATAGAGGTTCGACTGTATTATAAAGTTACTTAGCTCAGTACAATTTAAAAAGAGAGATGCCTATATGTTTCTTTTTTGGGTGATACCGTGCGTGTCGGATTTCCTTCAACGTTTCGGCTGCCATTGCAGGAGCCATCTTCAGGGTAAACTGAGTGTTTTGTAGAAAAAAGTATGTGTTTAAGTACTAGTAATTTGTACCATGTCGCAGTCGGCAGTAGGCACATCTCTATTCATTTTTGTAGAATGTAGTGCTTGGAACTATGTTGAGTTTAATTTAAGCCCTTTAATTTTTGGTGTCTGGGTATTTCAATTACCTCTTTTATTATTTGTGCACTCTAATTAATGGGTTTATGTAAAGTTTTTGGTTTGAAGGGGAAAAAAAATTACATAAACACATACTTTTTTCTACAAAACACACAGTTTACCCTGAAGATAGCTCCTGCAATGGTAGCTGAAACGTCGGAACAAATCCAACACAAACGATAGCATCCAAAAAAGAAACATATTGATAACAGTGACGGTGAAAACCTTCGCACCTTTTTAAGAGAATACCAGTTTAAAACTAAGATTTGTGATTTTGGTATTTATGCCAAAATTTGCATTGGGTAAACTTGACAACATTATGTACGTTTGAAACTTATCAGATAAGAAGGAAAATCATTTTGCACTCTCTTTCAGAGGTTAAAAACATTTCTCAGCCAGATTGGGCTGAATCCTAATTAAACTTGATAGTTATTGTTGGTGATTCAGTAACGTTTATAGTGATTTGATGTTTGGTAATCAGTTGAGGTTGCACGTAGCCATTTTGTTGTACTGCCAGGGTACCACAAGAGGTTAGGGGCTGGCCGGCATGGAGTCGTCGCTCTCGAGGTAGGTCACGTAACTGTCAGCGCTGTCCGGGTGCACGAGGGAATCTTGCATCATGGGCTGGTGAAGGGGGGGAGGAGGTTGATGCATTCCACTAAGGTCGTACCCATGCATCTGCAAAAATGATTAATCAAATCAGTTTTAAATAACAAAATTCCGATACCTGATTGACAGTTGATATCGACAATGAGATATAATTATATAATTAAATAGACACGTTACAAAAGTGAAGCAGATAGTATTATAATTTGTAAATAATTGCCTTCATTCTTTGATGGACCTTCATGGTGATTAGATGTGATACTATGCAAAAAAATGCAGTGGTTTTTGATGCAAAAATGTTTGAATTAGACTGCAAATGTGAAAAAAACAAAACAATGTAATAAAATCAACTATATTTTGAGTATGTCTAAATATTTGTATGTCTGACGTTTGTATAGGATGTTTAAACATAGGCAGAATGATGAATGTTACACAGTGTGTAAAGTG
Source organism: Micrasema longulum (assembly GCF_059751315.1). Taxonomy (NCBI): domain Eukaryota; kingdom Metazoa; phylum Arthropoda; class Insecta; order Trichoptera; family Brachycentridae; genus Micrasema; species Micrasema longulum. The sequence goes on from NW_028278465.1 coordinate 24,339, forward strand.
GCCAATTAAACCAGCCCATGACAGTTTATAGGCCTGTAAATACCGAAACTTCTATATTCCCTCCTCAAAAATGTTTTCCCTCTGAATTGCTATAAATTTTAAAACAATAAGTATATGGTTTTTATAATATGCAAATACAATGCAATTTATAAAATAAGTAGTTGATTTATGTAAATGGGATTTAAGATATAAGGCAATTATTGATTTTTATAATTATAATGTTTGTGAAAGTAAATTTTTCTACTAAATCCCAAAAGGAACACTCCCACACTACCAGAAGTAAAACCAGAGGATGGATTATGGATTATGGGGTCTACCACAAACTACAAATTCGGGCAAAAAACTTCAGGATTTTGGGTACTAAAATAGTTGATACATGTATGCTATCCAAACATTGCAAAACTATGACCCGGATTCAATTAAATAAGTTTGTACAAAATTGGTTTCTTGGTTTCGGTAGAGCAGAATCATACAATTTACTAAAGCACATTCTTAAATGATAAATGTATGAACAACGATTAATACCTGATTGACAAGATGCTGAAAGGCCGGTCCGTGCGGGGGTCCTCCTTGTTCCAGATCGGTGTGGAGGGCGAAGTCACTGAGGGCCTTCCACGGGGGCTGGTAGGCTGTGACCTCGAGGGGGGCCAGCCCTAGGGGCGAGTCGTGCCTCACCGGGGACCCGGCCACTAGGGCTACGCCCTGCATGCTCCCGTAGCCGAGCTTCCTCCCTTCCTGCACCATATACTGCGTGTCAGAAATTGGACTTGTTGCATGAGGTGAAAGATTACAGGTTAACATAATAAAGGAGATAAACAGGCTTTGATTATGTGGATGTTGTATATTTATTTTTGGGACAATAACAAATTACTAACAATCAACAGTGGTTTCTTAATGTGCATAAGTGAAGTGCCCTGCAAAGTAAAACATATGTATTCCTGGATAACAACAGTTTAACGGTAACTTCAAAAGTCTAGTATCCAAGGCACATACTGACACATGATTGTAAAGATGACCAGGACATAGAGAGACAGAGGACAGCCATCAATGTCAGAGCCTCTATGATAGCAAGACACTTCTATCAGTGCAGTGATGGAGTGAAGAAAATTGTACAAGCATCGTATTTGATGTACATATATACCAGGGGTTCAAACTGTCAGTAGGGTTGCAGTGAGTCACATCTTGCTGGAGGGTGTGATTTTATAAAATGTTGCAAATGCTCAGTTGTATTCCACCGGCAACACTACTGACTAGTCCAACTCGTTGGCGTCCACGTTGCGAACCCCGGGCAATGGGATCACACTCATAACGGTGTGATTACAGCAGATAACGGGAGAATGAAAGGCGAGTTTCTGGCGCCTCCAAACCAGAACCAATCAGCCAAGGGAAGGTAACCCCGACAGAAAAATCCACCAGAGAAAGCAACGGGAAACCACTCTGATCATCTATTCCCAGGAATCACGATGGCGAGTACATTCAACAAGCAGTTGTCCTGGCTGCTGAAAACAAGAGTAGCGCAAGACCAAGATGCTTTCGCTGTAGTGATCGCCAACGTCGGGGGGACCTGACAAAGCACCGCAAGAAGAAGAATACACCAGCCGAAGTATGGAACAATAATACGCAAGCAGTGTGGAATAAATTAAGGGTCATCTATAACGATGCACCTGGCAATTATTTGGACTGCGTGAATCCTTTATAATCTCAGAGTAATCCTTCAACAAAAAGCGTTCCCAATTATTGGTTTTGTTTTCGGTTTGACAACAAACATGTAACGGCCCCTTTCGATTTGCTCTAGCATATCTAGACATGAGTTCCTACAGCTCGCTGTATCGCTGTGAATTGTAGCTAACTACTCATGTAATGGTGTTTGTCTGTACGGGCGACTCCATTAGTGGTGTATTATTACGCTGCGGGTTACATGAGTCATATCAAGTTTAAAAAATTAAGAGAGGAATTACCTACAAATATTGAGAAAGAAACATCGCATGCACATGCAAAAACATTACTATAATTACCTTTTCTTGTTGCATTTGTAATTTCATCTGTATGGTTTTTTTCTTGTCTTTACACCGTTTGTTCTGGAACCAAACCCTGATGACTCTTGGAGATAAGCTGGTCATCTCCACTAACTGCTCCTTCATCAGCGCATCGGGACGAGGATTGGCTGCGTAGCATGTTCTAAAGAAAGATTAAATTTAGTCATTGTTAGTTGGGTAGGAACCAAGATAATTTATTAGGTTAGGTTAGCTTAGGAAAAAGTGACGATAATTGTTACGTTAGGTTAGTATTTGTATTTAATAGTTGCTTAGCTGTTTTCGGCCATTTTATCTAACCAAGAAGAAACATTATACCTACGTAACATACAATACTCCATTAAAGTGTACAACCTACTTCCATTGTCCATAAGGAAAATTAGTAAATACTGCATTACTTATAAAATCGGCATTAAGAAATGGATAATGAAGGTGGAATGCACACGGATTGATGAGTGGATCAGGCAAATAAGAAGAAATGTATTTTTAATTATAGTGTTTTTATTTGCGTGTTTTATGTGTTTTTTTATGTTTAATATGTATTTGATATACTTAATGATTTAATTATGTTTAATAAGGCATGTTAATAATCATACAAAATGTCTCCCTCGACACGGGACACCCCAGTAAGAGAACATTATAGTTATGTAATGCAAAAAAGGTAATATGTAAATTGTAAATCGTCATCATTATCATTCCCTTTCCACACCTAATGGTGCATAGGGTACTGCATTGGTAAACCAATCGTAGCGTATCTTGATGAAGGTAAGATGATCAGTCTTACGCTTCAGGTACCAGTCCAGGGACTATAAAATATTCTAGTGTAAAAACATCCTTTTAAATAAAATTTCAAATCGACCATGTCGGGAATCGAACCCGAGACCTCTTGCATGGTAGGCAAACGCGCTGACCATTACACCACGAGGCCGACATATAAATTATTTGTAAAAGAAGAAATAATGTAAAATAAATGAATACATACCTCAGCGTGTGAAGTTGCTTCTCGTTGAGCACGGTGCGCACGCGCGTGGGCTTTCCGTCCCCCCCACTCCCGCCCGAGGCGGAACCTGCCCCCTTGCCCCGCGCGCCCCCGCCCTTGTGGGAGCCCGACTCGCTGCCTGAATCTGGAAGGCGTATAGACACATCACTTATTACATTTTATCCACATCAAGAGGGTTAACTTACAATAAAATACTATTTCATTATTTCGCACGCCGGCGCTGGGAATAAAAATCTCATTTTTTGCCAAAAAGCAAAAAAAGTTAGGAGCGATGAATTTAGCATTTACTCTCGTAACTTTTTTTCTATGGACTAAATTGAAGATTTTAAGAGCTATAAAAATACCCAGCGTAAAGCCAATCATTTTGGAGAAAAAAACCGCACGGAAAGTGGTCCAGTGGTTATTTAGTCGATTGATTGATTTGGTGTTTATTTTGTAGAACTCCATATTTAAACTTATAACATTAGAAATCAAACACTGATTTGAGTCTACTGAACACTTAATTTTATTTTTACAAATATAAAAACAAAAATTTCGTGACAATTGTTTTGCCTTGTTAGGGCATTTTCAAAGGAATGTCAAAAAAACAATTGTCACCAAATTTTTGTTTTTATATTTTTTAGATTTCTAAAAATAAAATAAAGTGTTCAGTAGACTCAAATCAGTGTTTAATTTATAATATTATAAGTTATTTAGTCTATCGTAGAAACACATTCAAACATTGCCTTATATATAAATAAATAGTGATAATACAGTATAAAATGAAAAATGAGGGTACTATTTTCAAACCCGGCAAAATCCTTCTTTTTTTACTTTGAGCAAATCACAAAAAACTGATACAGTACTTAACTTCAACTTTTTTTTAAACGTAATTTTTTTATTATAATTAGTAAATATTTTAAACGTATTAATAGGTCACATTTGACATTTGTCGGTTTTAGCCTCATAGTGAGGTGACCTGCTTAAAAACATCGATTAAAGTTAATGAATCGATTCGGACTTCAAACATAATATATGTGAATTGAATTCAGTTACTCTGAAAAAGTTCTTATGGGTACTGTAATTTTATTTAAAAAATCAAAAGTCAAATCCCTGTCCCATTATTATTTTCTATCGTAAATTTAAGGAACAAAATAAGATAAGTACATAATTTAATAAAACTATCAACATTCGATTTTTCTGGGTAACATCCCTAGTGTTTTAAAAGAAAAAGGGTTCACTGATGCAACATTGTAACGACGGACGTTAGGAAAAGAAAAAGTTTATTATGTTTAGAATGGTTTATTAGTGAAAGTAAATCGTAAAATTACCTTCTTTTGTCATTATTACAATAAATATGTATAATATATAACAAATAACTGAAAAAAGTTCAGCAATTGTGCAGTTCTTAATTCGAAAAAATAAATAATATTTTACTACCGTCCTAACCTTTTTTTTTTTTTATACGCCTCCACTCGTTTGCGAGTGATTTTGGCTCTTAGAAACAAGAAAAAGAAATTTAAAGAATATACGCTTCAGTGAACGACAAAAAAAAACCCATACCCACGAAAAAATATAATATAATGTGAGGTAGTTAAAATCAGTATGAAAGAGTTGTGACAATAAAATATTATTACTGTAAACGTAAACATAAAATGAAATTTCGGGCCAAAAGTAAAGAGGGACATATAGGTTATATTTTTGAATTTTGATGAAGTTTCAAATGTGACCTATTAAATTGGCCCTACTATAAGTTATGACATCAGCATGATTATTTAAAGAAACAGTAGTGCAATAATAAATTTAATTTTATACATTCCAACTTTAGAATATTCAAGTAGAGGCTGCCATGTTTGCAACAAACCCGATAATTTAAAAGTCTCTAATATTAACAATACAATTCCCCCGTGTAACTTTTTATTTATTTATTCATTAATTTACACGCCCTACGGGCTTTTACATATATTAGAAATTACATTCAAGTGCAGCAGTGAAACATAAGTATGTAAATTTAGTAAAAAATTGAAGATAACAAAAGAAAAGCTAAAATATACAATAATAAGTAAAAATAAGGAAACGTATCAACATATGTACAGGGTACATAGAAAAATATTAAATAAATTTACATATGAAAACATACACACATACATATAAGTTTATACATTATTATAGAGATACATGAGAAAACAAAATAGTAAATAAAGAACAATATTAAGAAATTTTATACAAATTAATTTATAACCTTTTGAATACTTAACCTATATTTATATAAAGACAGACAAAATACATCAACTTCACCATACTCGTTACCTAGCCGGTGTAGTCTTGGTATTGGCGAATTGTAATAATAATTGTGACTGCCAGGAGATTCAAAAAATAGCGTTAGCTGCCGAGTATTTCGAACGGGTACTTTTAAGCTGATAACACTAGTTAATTCCGGGACGTCCAATACGCCATTTGCTATTTTATATAAATTCAATAAATCATTTATGATTCTTCTTTTATAAATAAATAATTAACCTTAGCTTTTGACCGGCGCGTGATAATTGCGACACTCCAATCACGCGGGATTAGGACTACAAACACAGCATTATGCAAGCGCGGAGTTAAACAATTTTAACACCTAAACTAATCCTTCAAACAATCATCCCTCACTGGACAGTGGACCAATTACTACCATACATCATCCCTTATAAACCCACCCCTTTGTAAATGGCTGGACGCAAGGATTATATGGAATGTTTGACTCGGTAAGTACTATACCAAAGGGTGATCAAAGATAACAATATTGTTTCATTAATTTATTTCGATATGAAAAATAAATTTTTGTTGCGTTGAGTGCATTTCAGATCTTTTAGTAAAAACCTGCGTGAGCACTGAGGTATAATAATTGGCAACTACACGTGGACCGGACCATCTTCTAGGAATTTAGCAAACAACATGTGTTTGCACGTGTGCGACACTGCGACAGTGACTAGTGACTACCCAAAATCTACGAAAGCTACCCTTCGGATATTTTTATCTGTTATGTTATCCATAGTGTTGAAACGGTGCTTTATCTATTTCGTTTTTTATTATTTACTTTTTAGCACGGACACTTTACAAATTTACTATTATGCTCAATGTTTGTTTTTGTAAATTTATTGATAATTTTAAGTTGCCAGAATTTCACTCGTCCATGCAATTTGTAGCTGCAAGACGACTACTTTACAAGGCATCAGGTTCTCGACATCCACTGCTGACTGTTCGTCGGAAGTTCGTGTCAGAACTACGAGACCCGAACCTGACTTGGGAGGATGCGCAGGAGCTGGCAGCCTACAGAGATGCTTGGATGATCTTCGAGGACTCCATATGCTCCAACTAGGGAGCAGGTATGGAATAATGATGACTGTACCTATGTATTACCTAAAAATCCACGATATTTCATTTGAAGTGTTTCACGTAAAAAAATAAAAAATATTATTCAAAAGCATTATACTATTTTGTATTTGTATTTCATAGTATAATGTAGTAGATTATATTATTTGAAGTGGCCGAGATTTTGACAGTCGGAAGTGATAACTCTTCATAGATAAAGAAAATGTTGCCTAATCTACAATCGCAGATCAGATTTTAAATATCTTTTGAAGTTTCTATGGAGTTTTGCCGCCATAAGTACAGTCTGTCAAGTACCTACCGATACAACAATCGCACCAAAGGAACGGCACTTCAAAGACATCGAACAGAGATTTTGAATCAACGTCCATTGTTACTATCATTACGATATTTCCCCCTAAACTCGGAGCACTAAACTTCTGAGTTTTGAGAGTAAGTGCTTGAGGAGAATATAAGGTATAAGAAGGCTCGATTTCATTACCAACATTGAAGTCCGAGAACGGACGCAGCAGCCCCCTATAACGAGGGTTTTGAGAGTGCGGCGCGGAGCGGGCTTGGACACGCGTTGCGGATGCCACAAGATAGGGGCTTTCTAAATTTTATGATTTAAAAAAATCTTTTAAAAATATTTACCTGCATCTAATTAATTAACGTACATTTAAAAATGATTGTGTTATTTTTTATAAGTAAATTCCGAATTGGTGAATGAAAAAATTTAGTGGTTTTAAAAAAAAAACATTTCTTAATAAGCTGTCAAACTGAACCAAAATAAAAAAAAATTGTATCGTATTATCAGTTATCAGCACTATGATTTTTTAAAGTTTGTAATTTTGATATTACTCCGCGTGTGACGTCACAAGTTATCTTCGGTGAGGTCTGTTGATTGGTGAATTGGTTTTCCGTAAACCGGAAATCTGTTATCATTGGTCAATTCGGAGGAACTAACGTCGTTCGAAGTAGTTAATTTTTGTAAAACGCGTAAAAATTCAGCCTAGCAAAAGCGTCCATTTATTTATCATTGACAGTACTTATACTATGGAGATCGGACCGTATGGCGATTGATAGCAGCGAAACAGTTATTAAATTACAGCTGAAAACCCAAGGTAAGCCTGAAAATATATTCACTAAAAGTTTCTTAAAACCATATTTGTGATAGTTACTTACTGAATCAAAAATAGCCGCTGTAGATGATTTTTTCTGAATAAATTTGGAAAATGAGTCTACGACTCGCAACTCGCAAACTCTCTGTTTGTTTGTAATGCCATTTTGCATGCGTTTTGTTTTGACGTTTAAAATGTCACGCGGTGGCTTTTTGGGGTTATATGCCACAGTCAGTTGGGGTTTATACTAACGTGTTTTTATTTGTTTTAGAATGCCTCGATAGTATAAAATGAAACACCTTCGAGCACGACGAACGGCGGGAGCATTGCAGAATGCTGTAGAAGATATTATGCAGAATAAGGCTCTATTCGCGAAATCTCTAGACGCATTCTGGACGCAATTTAATGCGGCCCATAAATGATATTAATTTGGAGAAGATTACTCTTGGTCGTAAGTGCTATTTGGGTCAAGAAAATAAGATATTTTTATTTAATATATGTGCAATAAGCATTTATGAGAAATGTACCTACGTCATAATTTTTAGTTATGCCTTAATACCCCACTAGTGGGGTAATATCGCATTTCGACTGTGTTTTTTTTCTTAAATTATAAAAGTTTTTAAAAACGTATTTTTACTTTTTGATGGTTAGTCGGCCTCGTGGTGAAATAGTCAGCACGTTTGCCTTCCATGAAAGAGGTCTCGGGTTCGATTCTCGGCATGGTTGATATAAAATCTTTATTTAAAGAGATGTTTTTACACTACAATATTTCATTGTCCCTGTACTGGTACCTAAAGAATAAGATTGATCATCTTTCCTTCACGTAACAAAAAATGATCAAGATGCGCTGCAATTGATGTACCAATGCAGTGTCCTAAGCACCATTAGGATCGGAATGGGAATGATGATGAATGGTTAGTCGTGCTTCGAGCTTAATTAATAAACTAACTTATCACATATCCATACTTTATATTTGTATAATTAGTATTTTTAATTTCTTACATTTGATCAGTTAGGCATTTATAATTAAGCAGTTTTAGTTTTTATTTTTTATATTATTGTTTTATTAGTATAGGACTAGTTATGCTCTAAAGATAGAAAATCTCCATCTTAGAACAGGCTGTGCCATGTTAGATGGAGACTATCATAAACAGAGATCACTCCGTTTTCATTTTGCGTTAATTGGTTTTATATAGATTGATTCCCTGTTATTAAGTATGTATATTATAAAAAATATAAAAAAACTATTTTTTGGTATTTGACTTTTGATAATATTCCCTTTTCCACGTACGAAAAATCCCAATTCTTTTTTTTTGCCATTTTACCACGACTTACTTTATAATTTCATATATTCTTCTTTTTTTGTAAAAAGTTCTACTAATAAATTTGTGAAATTCTGTAACAGTACTAATTTTATGCATATTTGTATATTCTATTCCTGTTGTCTTTTCCTATAAAAATAAAAATAAATAAAATACAAGTTTAACCTATCTGCCTTTCATTTTGATATAAATAAATATTTTATCAACTTGTTTATTGATAAGGAAACTTGAAGTACCTAGGGAGGCACCTACTGCGATAATACCTACCTATATGCATTATGTATTTAGGAACCGACCTAATAATAAATTAGGTGTTATTTATAGAACATGGAATTAAACTAACATCATTATAAATTTACATGTCAGGTAAAAATTATTTGATATTTTACTTATGTTTTTTATAACCTTTCCAATTCATTTATCTCACATTCTTTCTTTTACAAATTGTTTGTTGATCAATTCTGTTCGTAATTTTTTTTATTTAAAAAAAAAATTGTTTGGGTAATCAACAGCTCTACATACATATTTATAGTAAACAAACAGATATAGTGTATAAACTCAGAATTAATAACAGATTTCCACAAAGTATACAAAGTTAGTAAAGAAAATATATTACATATTAAATAAATACATTTAAGTTTATGCATATAAAAATATTTTTTTTATGTACTCGTAAATATTTTTCAATATTCAAAGAATTTATTTTATTTTTTTAAGAACAGTAAGTTATTGTAAATTGGGCGGGATCGGGACAAGAATGCTTGAAGAGAGGATAACGAGGGGAAGAGAGATGTACATATTTATTATTATAATGTCTACTAAGTTACATAATACATTATTAGTGTAAATTTTAAATCTGACAGAGTGATGTTTGTGTAATCTATATCTTTAAATTTTGTATTGTACACTGAAAAAGTCCTACGAAAAAAAACATTTTTAACATACGATGTTTTACTTATTGGTACATGAAACAGGTGGTACCATCTACAAATTTAAAATAAAAATATAATTTAAACAAACAAACAAACCATCACGATGTAAGGGTAGGCAGAGAGGATAGAACGCCACAACACTCTATCTTTGCATACAGATCTCGCTACATTCATACATCTTCTCATGCACGCGCGCCGATTATTCCGACGTTTGACATGTCCATCTTTAAGTATTTGTTGGATTTGGTCATGCCATGTCTTTTTCGGTCTTCCTCTATTTCTGCGTCCATCCACATTCGCATTGTAAATATTCTTAGCCGTTCTTTCGCTGTCCATTCGTTCTACACGTCCAAACCAGCGCAGAGCTCCTTTCTTGTTTTTGTCGATAATGCATGTCTAAGCCTTACATAATGTACGGATCTCAACATTTGTGTATCTATCGTACATAGATATAATTTAAATATATTTATAATTTAAATATAATTTAAAACGTGTATTTATATTGAAAAAAGGTATAGGAAAGAGCTTGATAAGAGGTTTGATTATCAATAAAAAAATAATAGTTTATAACTACCTACTTTCGAAACCTATTTGAAAATATTTTAGTTAAGTAATGTTATAATTGCATTTTTACAAAGAACGGCTAATTTCAAAACCTAATTCTGAAAAAAAAAGCATTTTATTTTAAAATTTGATTGATACTTATTGAATGAATAATGTGCAACGAGTCCCATACAACACGGTAGGTAACCACAAAATGCAGTGTAAATGATGTAATGTCAACAATAAAACAAGGTAACCAGTGGTCACCCGAGAATGAGGCTTCTTTTATGTAATTTTATGTAAAGCATCATATTCACTTTATTTCGATTTAGCAAAATGTAAACTCTCGACTTCCACACAGTAGCCTGGCTCTTTATAGACTTGGGCGTGGAGGGCGAGAACTATTCATGGGGATGAGTCACAATAGATCTTCACAGGTCGCAGTGACGCCAGGAGCTCGCGTAGCACTGACCCCCACCACTAAGAATAAATACCGTACGTCCGAAGACGCGCTTTTTGGGTTTTTTGAATGCCTAGCTCCCATTAAAAACAATTTATCAAAAAGTAAAACGATGGTACATACAGGGTGTTCTTTAAACCCTGTCACATCTGAATCCACGATGATCAGTTTGGGCAAGAAGACATATTAGCATATTGTAAAAAATATTTAGAACAAAGAATTTTTTTTTAAATAAAATATTTAAAAAAACAAATGTTTGCTTACTTCTGCAGGGAGAAGTAAGGGGAGCGCGGCGCAGTGTCAGACTCCCCTCTTCCTACTCCTCGTTTCACCCCTGGAGAAGTAAGCTACCATTTCCTTTTTCTGATATTTTATATTTTTACATTTTATTCGTTCTAAAAATTATTCTTATGTGCCAATATGTCTTCTTGCTCATACTGATCATCGTGGTTTCGGATGTGACAGGGTTTAAAGAACACCCTGTATATGTAGTTTGTAGAAAAGATGTTGCACTAGTGCGGTAGAAAATATATTTAAATATCCAGGGATGAAATACGGGAATACGGTTGTATGAAGGAAAGTGAGGCCGCGTTTCGTCTTAAACGCGCCGGTTTTGGGTCCACATCCCGACTAGCCCCTCTTGTGCTCCAAGTCAATATTCAACCTGGCGCTGTTCCGAAAGGGATTTCGATGGTCAGTGTAAACAATACCGTCCTGACGATGATCTCGAGTGCATTAAAAACAAGAAACATACACACCACGAAATTCCTAACAGCAATGTGCCTTGCTACCAATGCTTTTATTTGTTATAGGATATTTTAGAATCAACATCGGCTTCTTTTCTTTTTTCTACTCAGCAGCTCAATCACAATGGCCGCACTTGTCGGTTGTAACTGATGCGATAAAAGTTTATCATCGTAATTGAACGTAGTTATGCAGAAAGCAGTCAGTCCACAATTTTGAAAAAATATGTAAATTTGTGTTATCGGGTGCAGTGAGGTCAATTCTATGTTTTGCTAAAAACAGCTAGACTGCTTTTAAAAAAAACTGTAATAATCACCTTCAGAAAATAGTGATAGTAAAAAACCAGGATGCACTTTATTCATGAATGCGATTTACAAAAATGTATTGCATGTCAGTTAATAATGTCACAAAAAGCATCATCCTTCCATTTTTTTGTCTCTGTCCTCGAATGCAACCCTGCTAGATCAATGAATAAAGCATTTATGCTCCTAACTTCTTTATTATAAATTCGATTGAAGATTTTAATATCAACTAACACGCGCACTGCAAAGATATACATTTCTCTAAAAACCGCCCGTAAATTGGTTGAGCCGTTTAGGAAAAGTTCAGTGACATAACACGTGCAGAAGAATTATATATATAAATATATCCGCTCGGAGAAGACGAAAATCGTCCAAAGTTGTCACCTTGTTTTGGAAATTGCACTATCACAAAATCCTGTTTCTTTAACATTTCGTTAAATGTGACTTTCGTGGTACAGATATTATCAGAAAAGTACTAGAGCAATTTATCTTTGAAAATTTAAAAAAAGAATGCGTTGCATAAGATTCATAATATTATTATATAGATCTGAAATCAGCATTTTAAAAAAAAACATATATTTTAATAATTTTACAGGTATACATGACACGTGTAATTAAAACCACTTAAATATTTTATGTATGGTAGATATGTACTTAAATGCAAATCGAGTTTTTGTCGGAACAAAATCAAAGAAAACTATATTTATACATAGGATCGTGTTCAAAATAAAAAATGTATTTATGTATATATAACATTAAATATGTTAAAATTGATAAATCTTATCGGAAAAAGAAGATAAAAAGAATAAAGAAACATAAAAATACTGCGATCAATGTCGCAATTTATAAAGAAAATATCGATGTGTTATAAGCAATCGATTTTTATCTCCACTTCAAAGAAATATATAATCATCACATTTTTATTTGCTATCAATATTTTAAGATCAAATTTAGTCCGGGTGTTCGTTCAAACATACACGGAATTTAAAATTGGTAAGATTTAATGCTTGTTGAGGCAGCTACTCCTACCCTGTTGGAGGTGACAGAAGAAAACGACTCTATGCTTCGTTGAGTATATTCTATTACATGCTAAATTTTCAGAATAATTCAGAGTCGAGAAGGAACCGGAAGAGCGACGCGACGGCGAGAATTACGAACTGTTAACTCCTAAATCACTGTACTCTGAACTGATGCATTAAACCACTACTGGTACCTAAGACCAATTTCCAATGCGGTGCCCTATACACCATCAATGCAGATTAGAGTTTGATGATGGTGACAAAAAAATTATAATCAGGCACACGTACCGTTTTACTGTGCGGGCAAAAATAAACAGACTGCGCTGGTGTTTTGGCAGCTTCACCTCTAAGACAGCGTATTTGGAATAAAGTGAGATACTTGTGTCATTTTACCCATATATGTAATTTTACCCATATATGTAATTTTACCCATATATGTAATTTTACCCATATATGTATTTTTACCCATATATGTAATTTTACCCATATATGTAATTTAACCCATATTTGTAATTTTACCCATGCATGGCATTTTACCCTTATTATGTCATATTACGAATATGTCATTTTACCCATTATATGTCACCATACCCCCTATATGTCATTTTACTCGTGTGTGTGATTTTACCGAAATATATTTTGGCCGTACTTCCTCTACATTTAACTGTTATTTTTTTTCAATCAAAACCAAAATATCCAAGTTCCTTACCCGACATGGACACCATCTCTTGAGCTCCGGAGTGATTATTGTTACTGAGGCTGGTGTTGTTGTTGGATTCGCGGGCAGATCCTCCTCCCGCCCCCGGCGCCGCCCCCGTCACCGCCCCACCCGCCTCGTGGTCCTCTTTACAATACAGCATACCGCCTTCCCGTAACGCGAATTCATCCCCTGTAACAAAGAACAGTCGAGATGACACTAGATATCTCATGGTTTGACTTCAAACTTTTTGTGTGATTTATTTCTTCTTTTTAAATTCTAAATAATACGGATGATTCGCCGTACCTTTTACAAAATATTGGTTTCCGTTGTCCTCTTCGCTATACCAGATTAAATGCCCTTTTCCATATACCAAATTGTAAAAACAATTATACCTCTAATTCATTTATTAGACGTATCTGTAAAAATTATAATGGACTCTATGTTAATGTAGATATTTTTAACTGCACGTTGCATTTACGCATAAAATTTCTTCATGGAGTTGATTATTTGGGATAGTTGCTGAGTGATCTTGAGTGGTTTATGATATGTATCGCATGTAATGTAATGTATGTGTTTGTGTATGTTTTATATGTTGATGCGTGTAGATACGTATATGTATGCGTTCATATATGTGTGCATGGCAGGGGAGAACCGTGTATAGAAGCGATTACGCACAGCTTACCATTATATTTGACTAACCATAATAATGTTTTATTGTAACTTTACTTACAGAAGAATAAATAAATTATTTACATTTATTTTTAATCATTTCTACCGTTTGTATTTTTATCCTAATATAAATATAAATTTTAATAAAGCGCGCCCAGCGCCTGAGATGAGCTAAGAAATTACCCGACTATTCCAGCTTTATTTTTCATACAAATAAGTATACTATATTTCAAATGTGTCAACCCCAGCGCGGATTTTTTCTCCTAGATTAAACTTGCAGATTACATAAATTATTTGAAGATTCTAGATTTGGAAAACAGTATTTCAAACATTGTTTCTTAAGAACTATTTTCTTTGAGATGGTACTTTTGACATAAGACCATAATTACTTTCATGTCATATTGCAGCACGCACAGCGCTCCACGGGGCCGTTTTTAGCACTATTAATTACTAGAACAATTCGGTTAGTTGACATTTCAATTGAAACCTAATATCGACTGAATTCATAATGGTATTTTTCATTTATTTTAAATAAATTATATATTAAATTAATGGATAGCATATTTATATAATATAATATAACACGAAGTTACATAGTTTGAGTTGATTTCACGGATGAGAGTTGTTGTATCACACAGAAAAATTTCAATTTATAGTATAAATTACTTACATTATATTATGTACCTCCTATGTAGGTACAAATATATGATATTTTTTTATAGCTTACCTGTAAATAAAATCACCATTCGCCCCTGAGTGAGGGTTATCACTAGAGCCCACCCAGAGCACTGCAGATTGAACAAACAACTTGCTAGAATGAACCTTTCAGAAACTTCTAGATGTAGGTTCTGCAGTGCAAAAGAGGAAATCACCTACATTATCTTATGTACCTACCTCCTATTTAGGTACAAATATATGATATTTTTCATAGCTTACCTGTAAATAAAATCACCACTCGCTACTGGTATATGGATGGCTCGGAGTGCGCATTCGGTATTTTTATTTTTTACCAAAATAACCTCCATAGAAAACGCAAATGTTAATTGCTACGTCATTCTTTTCTCGCTTAGGTTTTTCATTGACATGAGACCTACTTATTCATTCAATAATATATTTTTTAAATCTCACCTGGGATAAGTTGTTTGGCGCAGGCAGAACATCTAAAGCAGTCGATATGGTAGATTTTCGTTTTGGCTCTCATTACAAAGTCGTTTTTACTAAAGGATGCTCCGCATTTATCGCATTTTGTGCCGAATAATCTGCAAAAAACAGAAAACAAAATGATAACAAATGCAAATCAGATGATGTCAAATTTATCTTTTTCGTTGTATGTATGTATTTTTATTTAGGAAGGTAAACATGAACAGAAAATAGAAAAGGAAATACAATGAAACCCAATAAACCGCCAAACTGCCTTGTCAGCAGTTTTCTTATTTTTTCTTTACAAAGAAAAAAGTAAAAAATATAAATAAATTAAAAAAGTAATATTAACTTTGTTATGAACTAAAATCATACGATGTTTGAGTACGTACAAATGCTTGCAGACTGGCTGGATTTCCTCCCTAGGGAATTATTCATATTTAAATTTATTTCAACAACATTCACCATTCTGCCCATGTTGTGTACACAGTGTGTAAAGTGGCCAATTAAACCAGACAATGACAGGTCATAAGCCCTATAAATGCCTATACTTCCATATTCCCTTCCCGAAAATGTTTTCCCCTTCTGTTGAAATAAATTTTAATAAAATCATACGTATTTTTCCAACAAAATATATTTAGAAAATTTTTAATAATTGACTGTTAACACAAAAAATAATCAATATTAGGCGTTGTTACATATTTAATATGTCCAAACAAACAGAACAACAAACAAACTATCACGCCGTTACCCCGTAGGGGTAGGCAGAGAGTATAGAACGCCATATCACTCTATCTTTTAAAAATCGTATTCCTACATAAGTACACCCCTTTATTGGTGAGACGACCGGAATTTGACGTTTGCAAAAAGAATGCCATATTTGAAAAAGTATTTATTTTATGTTTTGGAATTCAACAATAAATAAGTACCTACTTAAATTCAATATTTTTTTTATATTGACAATTTTTAGTTTTGGAATATAATCACAAACAAGTACCTAGGTACCTACTTATCAGTAAAAAGTCTTTTTCCAAGGCAAGCCAACGTTCGGGCAGGACAACGTCTGTCGGGTCAGCTAATATCATATACATAATGCTCTAGTTATTATAAGGAATATGTATATAGATGTTTATAATTCGGAACAATAATATAGAATACGGAGTGCTAATCATTGCTATATGAGGGTAGACAAAAGAAAATTAATTAACGTATTACTCATGGCCCTAAACAATGCGCGGACAGGCAAATGCTACTTGGATGATAAAATATTGAAACAATATAATTGAATTAGCACAATATAATATATACCTGTGGCACATGCTGGAATTAATAAGGTGTTAATTGTTGCATTCCTTCGCATCTCTGCTTTTCTAATTGTTAATTTTTACTTCAAACAAAACCCGCACCTTTGCGGTTCATATTGGTAAAACTAATACTTAATTTGCAGGTATGAAATTTAAACCCATTTTTCTCGTCTCACCGTTATATTTTTCTACATCTGATCCTGCGTGGAGTGGAGCATGTGAAAGTATTTACATTCCTCGACATATCCAAAACGTGTGTTAGAAATACCACATTGTAAAACGAGGCTCGCAGAGACATGCATATTTTATTGGCCCAAAAATTTTGAATTATTTTTTTACTGATAATATTTCATTGATTCCAAACTTTCGAAATTTTCCTTCTTTTAAAAAACACGCACTATCCTAGATTCAAACTAAATATATGAACTCTTTTTTTCTATGATTTATTTTGTTGCCCTTTAATAATAAGGAATATTTTTGTGTTTTTTTTTAAATATTTTTTTATTTCCTTTTTTAATTACTATAAAAAAGCCATATAATCTTTTACAGAATATTTAACATTTTCTTTCTTATGTTACACAAAAATTATAACTGTCCATTATTTATTAAAGAAGGAAAAAATCAACATTTTCTTGTATACCCACGAACAGGCCATGCCTTAGTGGGATATTTTGTTTACTATTTTTACTGTTAATATGTATTTCATTGCTATGTAATTATGCTTTATTTTTTGAATACTCTGTTTTATCACTTATGTTTGTTGTAAAAAAACAAAAAAAAAAAATAGAAAAAAAAAACCGTTTAAACTCTTGCGTGTTGTGATGTCACACTAGTCGACATGGGACACAAGACTTGATATATCTCTCTTATTTTTTTAAATGATGAACTCATATTTTTTGTTATCTTCAAATGGACATTTTCACACCGGATTTGGAAAGTAAAATTTGTCTAACTATGCTGGATGTTAAAAAAAATATATCCTTTCAACGCGAAGAATGAATGTCCGCTAATTCAGTAGCACAAATTATGTATAAGAGAGAGCACGAAGATAGAACTCATTACAAGGCAGACAGAGACGCTGTTCTGTGGCGGGTGTTGTGTAAAACAGATTCAGTCTTCCGTCAGTTGATGACAGTGATGCACGTGCGTAATATGAGCGGCTTATTTATAATTTATTTTGCTTTAACAGGGCTAAATCATAAATTTATTTGAATAAATTATAGTAAAGAAACTATTAAACAATATGTCTTCATGTTTTTTTTTTCAAATATGTGAACTTTCGGGTCGAATGCAAACTCTGTTGGCTTATGTATAAATCACTGCACAGCTCTGCTCCGGAATATCTAAGGGAACTATGCATTCCAGATGAACTAGCTGACAGGCGTCTCACGCTTAGTTCAGCCACGTCTACGGCGAGAGGAAAAGTTATTATACCTCTACGCAAACAGCGCACTAAATTTAGTGAACGCGCATTTGCGGTCGCAGGCCCTATGGCATGGAACGCTCTCCCAGCAGAGGTGCGAGGCTGTGAAAGTGAAGTGATGTTTCGGAAAAAACTTAAAACCCACTTGTTCTCTAAATTATTTGAATGCATCCGTAGCATGTGACAACAAAATAAATTGTTTTAATTAAATTATAAATTTAAAAGCTTCAATTAAATTTATTTAACTATAGAATCATTATGTTAAGCGCCCTTGAGGTATTTTACTACGAAAATGGCGCTATATAAGTTATCCATAATAATAATTTAGAATATTCCGTCTTTTGCTTGTGGTAACACGATGTTACATCACTGCGCGCAAAGGGATTATTTACCACAGTCTTTTAAGAGTTAATGGCCGTGGGTTTGTTCTACCGTCATGTGAGCAAGTCATATTGTGAAATGTATCTCTCTGATAAATCTTTATCTTATCCTGCGTCAGCATATTTAGGACAAAAGGGAACTGCTTCGTGAAAGAAACAATCGGAAGAACTTAAAAGTGAGTAAACAATTTCTATGCAGTCCACTAATTCTTGCTGTTATCAGAGTACAATGCCTAAAAAATGTTTAGAGCTGAACATACATTCCTGTTCTTATCACACTCATACTAAAAATAATATTTTTTTGTCAATAAACGAGTTACTCATTTGAAATTTTCAATTCCATACACCGAGAATTGAATTGGATTTAACTCTAGTACTTTCACCGCCCCTTTCACTGTGAGTTTAGAAAATTACATGGAAGGTCTTTGTTGGATACGTTCATCCATCCTCAGGACCATATAGCAAACACGAATGGTAGGAAAAACTGTATATACTTAAATCACAATAGCCTATAATTAGATAATAAAGAAATATAACTTTCTAATACTTTTAAATTTATAAAGGTCTATAAAATACAGTTGAGTGAAAAAAGTTGTTTTTTTTCTACTTATTTGTAGCATTAAAAAATTTACATATCTGCTTTCCTGCCAAACTTTTACTTTTATTTGTTTTTTATGTTTTTTCATTATGTATTTTTTGTATTATTAAATTTAGTACTTAATCTTATTTGGCATATTATTTATTACTCCTATTTCTTACTATAGTATAGAGGGAGTTTCTAGAAATCGTATCTTGATTATCATTTCAATTATGTTCTTATATTTATATTCTTTTCTATAGATTTCTTCTTCTTCTTCTTTTTCCACATCCGCTCCTAAGTGGAGCATGTGGACATCACCAGTTGCCTCCAGGAGACCCTATCGCCAGCCAGCACTCTCGCTTCTTCCCATGTCAATCCAGCGCCCCTTAATTCCGCCGAATAAAGTCTAAAGATCGTCATTGACGGCCTTCCAGGACGGCGTGATCCCGCAGGTTTAAAGAAGAGGCAACTTGGGATTAGGTTCTCTTGAGGCATGCGCAGCACGTGTCCGAGCCAGGACCACCGCCGCATCCCCAAGACGCTCGTTATAGGAGGCTGCTGCGTCCGTTCTCGGACTTCAATGTTAGTTATAATTTTTTAAATTTTAGTTATTAATTTCAATTATACTATTATTTTGTTTTTTTCAATACTACTACATTTTACTTTAATTTTGTTGATACCAATGATACACATTTTGTGCATTTAATTATGTATAAATCTAAATTTGTATAATTTATATTTTAATATTAAAATCTGATTATTTTTTTTACAATGTGTTCTTTGGAATTTTGTTATTTATTATTTATATCTTATTTTTTCTGGGTTGTTATTCTATTGCATCACATGTCATTATAATTTAATCGAATTAATTACTATGTATTTTTTATTGTTAATTATTATAGCTTGACACGGGCGCAGCCTAAAAAGCCTTAATAAGTTCATTAAAATTTCAACGAGTGTAACTTTGAATGAATAAAAAAAAATATTAAAAAATAAATTCGATTCCCACGAAAACGGTTTGTTGCATTGGCCACGCCCCTAATACGTCACGATTCGGTTAAATTTTGAACCGTTTTTGACCGTTCAAATTTAAATAGAACATCGTTACGAATCTTGACGTCACAATTGTCAAGGCCAAACATGTCGCGAAATGCATACATATTTTTCAATAATTTTATTTGAAAAGTCATGTATGAAAATATTTAAACACAATTATTTTTTCTGAACTTGTGTCCACTTCTCTGTGACCAGGCGGATGAAGAATACAGTTATGCATGTGAAATAGAATGAAAACCTTTGACGAGTGTTTTCGACTCGATGATTGCTCTCAGCTAAAAAACCTGAATTAGCAAATCGCCCGGAGAAACATCCGCTTCGCAGTACAGTGGGTGGCACGTTTGCCTACCATGGTTGAGGTCCCGGTTTCGATTCTGGGAGTGTTGACATGAAACAGTTGTTTTCAAATGAGATTTTATACTGAAGTATTTCATTGTCCCTGGACTGGCCCGTAAGACAGATCACCTTACATTCATGCAACAACACAGTGTCCTGTGCACCATCAGGTGTGGATAAGGGTTTGATGATGATATCACTTTACCTAAATCATAATTAAATGATTTATCTTTTTGTCATGGTTTGTTGGCTCTGTGTTATTTTCGAAGTAATTCTTTTTCGGTATGCAAAGTAATTACCGTATATCATGTTTATCTGATTATTTTATAGGGATCCTCACACTCGCTTACAAACAAACGCAACGCTTATCTGATTCGCTGCACTTAATTTCAATATTAATAATTAATTATACAAAGTTTTTCGTCATCCGACCATAAATGTGCAATCAATCATTGCCTCCATTTTCCCTTAACACGCACGGTGAAACTCCATACAACGTTTACTGTATTTTTTCACTATGAACGAGTATTACCGGAGATATGTATTTATACCACAAGTATTTATTATTTAACATATCACAACAGAGATGAAGAAAATTGAAGAGAAGGTAATAATATAGAAGTCTAGGCATCTACAGGGCTTATGCCCTGTCATTGGCTGGTTAAGGTGGCCACTTTACACTCTGTGTAACATTCACCATTCTACCCATATTAGAAAATCTGTATTCCTTCAATTCTTTCACCTGTTGATGTTTGTGAAGTTAAAGAGCTGAAGCCTTTATTTATGCGGGTGAGTTTCATCTAATTGAATTATTTCACCTACATACTAGGCAACGTCTGATTTTTTTTTCAATATGTTAATATTTTTTACATGAACTAGGCAATGGTTTTTTTTTTTTTTTTTACACTTTTTTGCACCACAACAGGCCAAGAGGCCTAATAACAGTGGTGAGTTACATCACAGAGCACCCAGGCTTGAGAAAAATCACATTTTAATTTTTGTGTTCTCACCGGGAATCGAACCCGGAACCTTCCGTGTGTGAATCATGCGTCTTGACCACTACACCACGGAGGCCGCAATATTAACAGCTCCCCAGGGAGTTGAATCCAGTCGTTGTCTGCAAAAATTTGGACAAACTCAAAATATTTTTGATAAATTCACCCGGTCCATGAAGAAGGATAGAAATTGAAAAACTAACAAAAAATTTCCACGCCTTAAACATTCCAAAAGTAGGAATAATCGGCGTGCGTGCATGAGAAGATGTATGAATGTAGAGAAAGCGAGTCTGTATGCAAAGACAGAGTGATATGGCGTTCTATCCTCTCTGCCTACTCCTACGGGGAAACGGCTTGATGGTTTGTTTGTTTGTTTGTTTTTAATGTTACACAGCATGTAAAGTGGTCACTTAAACCAGCCTATGACAGGTCATGAGCCCTGTAAATGGCTAGACTTCAAACTGCCTTCTCTAAAACATTCTTCATCTCTGTTTTAATGTGTTAATATTAACAGGTGTGGGGTTGAATTCAGTTCTTGTCAACAAAAATTTGGACTAACTCAAAATACTGCTAATTTATTTAGATTTTAAAATTATTTTTATTTTTGTTTCTCTGATTGCGACATCTGCCCTGTGGCCTAGAGGTTTGTTTAGTGTCGCGTTTCGCTTCCGTCCCGGGTTCGATACCCGGACAACTGTGCTTACAAAGTAACCCTACACCCAGACCACCAGGGAAGTAAGCTGTGTACATTAAGGGTAGAAATATAAATCCACCCTCAAAACATTGTGGGGAAAAGACATCATCTTTAACTTGCAAGGAAAAAATAAATGTCATAATCATTTATTTTCTATCCGCACTATATGTGGTACATAGGACACCTCGCTGGTAGTCCAATTTAATAGTACCTTGATAAATTGCCGCTTGGAAATAAGACCGCCTATGTATTGTACAAATACGAAAATTGAATGTATTTGTAAATCGTTGGACAGAGTAGATTCAATTAAATATTTGGGAATTTATATAGATGGCAATTTAAGATGGACTCATCAAATTAATCATATTAAAATACATTGAAAAAGCAAATATACTTTTTTTAAAACTATAAGAAATATAATTAGCCTAAAAGAACTTGTAAAAATATATTACACAATTACTCAATCAGTTTTGGAATATGGAATAATTGGATGGGGATGTGCAAATGACACACCGATCAAACAAATAATAATTGGACAAAAAGCTTTAATCAAAATTATCCTTAGAGTCCCAATCAGAACTAGCTCCCTCGGTATATTTGAAAATCTCAATGTAAATTATATAAAACAACTTTATGCAAAAGCTTTGTTACTATACGCACGTAAACATTATTCTCTACCTTCCGTTACAAATACAAAAGTTACTAGATACTCCACCCTGATGCTGCAAAAAAATAAAAAACATAAATACAACCTTCGGTCAAAGAGGATTGACCTACTACTCGGTTAAAGTGTACAATCTACTTCCATTATCCATAAGGACAATTAGTAAGTTCTCAAAACATAAAATTGCTATTAAGAAATGGATAGTGGAGGTGGGTTGCGCACGGATCGATGAGTGGATCAAGCCAAATATGTAAAATGTATGCACTGTTTATGAATCTTATTAATTAGTCTATATAAATTGGTTATGTTTTTTATGAATATTTTTGTTTTTTATTGTTTATTATGTAAATTATAATTAGGTTAATTGGTTTAATTACGTTTTTTTATTGTTATTATTTTGTTAATTTTGTTAACTTTGTTAAATAGCTAACATTAGGCATGTTTCACATTTTGTAAAATGTTTCCCTCGGCACGGGACACCCCAGTGAGGGAACATTATTCTGTATAAAAAAAGAATACAAACAATGTAAAAGTATAAATAAATAAATAAAAACGTATGTGCTACAAAAAGTTAAATAAGTTTCTTTAAATTTGTTGCAACAGAGTAGGAAAACATTTAAGGGAAGTGAGTATAGAAGTCTAGGTATTTACAGAGTTGATGACCTGTCATTGGTTGGTTTAAGTGCCTACTTTACACGCTGTGTAAAATTCATAATTCATTCGTAAATTTATATATATATATATATATATTTTTTTTAAACTTTTGTACATAATGTAATTTGTACATTGGCGGGTTTATTGCCAAATGGCAATTTCTTCCAACCAACCAATAAAATAAAAGTTTTATTTGTATAATTCAAGTTACAGAACATATTCAATAGAAAAAAAAATATTAAAAAGCTAAAAGTATATAAAAATAGAAATAAACGTATTTGTTTATAAATTACCTTAAATCAAAACTATTACTCAATGGGAAAAAGGAAAAAAGAGGAAAGAGGAAAAAGGAAAGGAGGAGAGATTAAGGAAGAGAAAGGAGATGTTTTTTCAGACGTGATTTAAACAGAGATAATGTAGTAACATCTTTGATGGTGGGTGGGAGATGATTCCACAGTCGAGCCGCATGGACACTATATGAGTTAGAGAAGAAAGAGGAATTGTGGATGAGAGTTAAGAGAGTGCCTTGAGAATTAAAACGAAGAGGTAAACCATGAACTGATAAGCGTTGAAATTTTTCACGCAGGTATATAAGAGCGTTAGGACTATGAAGTACATTGAACAGAAGTGAGAGGGAGTGGTAGTCTCTCAGCTGTCTAATTTTGAGCCATTTCAGTTGCCTACGATAATCAGAAATGTGGTCATATTTCCTAAGACCAAAAATGTACCTTATGCATGTATTCTATATATATATATATATACTAATATTTAAATATGTATAAACTTATATTCAAATTACCGTAAACGATAAATTTTCAAAACGTAGGTACGTCGGTAATTAATAGCATCGCGTGTTGGGGATATAGATTTCATTTTTATCCTGCTTAATTATTTTTAATTACTAATTATTTTTTAATAATACGAATCCTTAGTTATGTCGGTACTTTACAAACATGAAACTTTCAAAACACCTGACTGCAGTTCAAAAATAGTTTCGTACATTGATTGATTTATTTATTTACGGTTCGAAGAAACTTTAACAAAATTATATGAAGTACATAAATTATTACCACAGCATTGAACAAATAACAACGTAAAATATGCAATATGAAATATGGCATTAAAAAAATAAAAATAATAACAACGATGTTTGTAAAGAAACAAAAAAGAGAAAATCAGTAAAAAAAAAAATGGTTTAAAAATACATGTATTTTTAAATAACAATTTTTCTGAATTCGCAAAACCATCTGATAGACAATAATTTAAATTTTAATGTAGACACAGGATTAAAAAATCTTCATGCTGAAAACAAAATATTGAAATTAGACGGATTTCTGAAAAAAAAAAAGCAAAAAAACATTATTTCCTTAACATATTACAACAGAGATGAAGAACATTTAAGAGAAGTCCAGGCATCTACAGGGCTTATGACCTGTCAACGGCTAGTTTAAGTGGCCACTTTACACAATGTGTAACATTCACTATTCTGCCTATATTTGAACATCTATATTCCTTCAATTCTTTCATCTGTTGATGTTTGTGAAGTTAAAGAGCTGAAATCTTTATTTATGCGGGCGAGACTCTGCGGGTGCGAAAATAATTCAATTAGATGTTCTTCATCTCTGTTGTAATATGTTAATATGAACAGCTCCCCAGGGAGTTGAATCCAGTCCTTGTCTACAAGAATTTGGACAAACTCAAAATATTGTTAACATTATTTCCTTTAGACTACTCCTGTTTAGTTTTAAAGACCGTATCTATCTTAATTCACACTTCCTATCTTTACAAGAACAACATGACAAAAAGACTTGACTTATTACTTCCATATGTTTTGATGTATATTTATTCGATCATATTTAGTAATCACAGTTAAAAATAAAATAGAATATGATTCATTAGTTAAGTATACCTTAATAAATAGGCTTGTGTTGCTTTGAAACCGGTCGGTAGAATTAATTTATTTAATTATTTATTATATATACGGCCTAAGCCAATAACAACAGTTAGATGAAGAAACATAAATGGAAGAAACTGAACAAAATAACATAAAACTATTTAGCAAAGACAAACAAGGGCAAAACAATAATGGAATACAATATATTCATAAAAACGAAAGACACAAGACTTCGAGCTAAACCATGCCAATCAAACTTCATCCCACACTGTTTGGTCGCGAAGAGATATACGAAAAGCCGGAAGATCTATCCCAAAGAATTCCAAGTCGTGTGATGAATTGACTAATATACACATTGGGGCATAAAAATGAAAGTTGTTGTTAGAAGATTTTATAAATAGCAGATTTTGACTTAATATAAATAGAATTAATAAAAATAAGTGGTTAATTGTTTTATATTAGGAGATATTGGGAAGGAAAAGAAGGAAATTTATGAGGAGTGGTGGAGGATGCATGAGGAAAGTAGGGGTGGAAAATTGCATTTGATTTGATGACGAGAAATAAAGAGCAAAAAAAGACACAACGTCTATTCTCTTTTATTCTAAATCAAGCATATTAGTTATTTTCTGTACCTATTATATGAAGTGTTAAATATATCAAGACTATTGAAATTTTTGATAGAATGTTTCCTATGATAAGTTTATTAGTTGTAATGTTAGGAATAGAGAAAATATCAGACAGTCTAGTTAGTCTGGGGAGGACATGGTAAGCAAATAGATGTATTATAGTCCTTAAAATATAGCTTGATTAGAATGACAGTTGTCAGCAATAGTGACGACATTACTTTGTAGTGACGTCTAAGGAGTGATTTATATTGACACACGAAAAATGATTCGTATCTGGCATATTTTTTTTTTTAATACAATGCTTGACATATAACATAAATATATAAAATGAGCTTTAAAACTAAAATAAACCTATAGTCCTTAAAAAACTTGATTAGAATGACATTTGTCAGAAAAAGTGTCGACATAACTTTGTAGTAACGTCTAAAGAGTTATTTATATTGACACACGAAAAATCATTCGTATCTGGCGTATTAATTAACATTTTTTTTACATAAATCAACATAAATATATAGAATCAGCTTTAAAAAAAAAAAAAAAAAAATAGACCTAATTATTAACGACGTTCTTACAAGGTCACATCATTTTGCAAAAACGTTAGAGATGGGACAAATTGATCAATGTAAATTGATCGAATAAAAAAATAATCCATTTGATGCTGTTCATGAAAAAAGTATAAATGTCTTATTTTTTGGTGAATGATTGTCTTAAACACGCTATAATAGGCTTGTTTCTGCGTTTTTATATAAGTTTTCGGAAACAGAGAAATCAAAATCGATTTGATCGGTACACGATCAGTGATACGTAATTTCCCATCACTATTAGCATTAGTTTGGCAGCTGTCATTTTAATCAAGCTAAATTTTAAGGACTATAGTTCTGGGGAATCAAATATATTATTTACAATTTTGTTAAGCAAGATCTGATCGAAGATATCTCTTTGGTGTGTTAATGAATCAAGGTTATGAAATTTTAAAGAAGCTACATAATTTGGAAAATGCAAATGAAATTTGAATTTTATTTACGATGAATTTAGTGCTTCAAATAAAAATAAATAAGAAATTTGTGTTTAAGGGGTTAATAAAGACAATTTAATATATTATGCAAAAGTATCTACTATAGCTATATGCATATACTCTAAGACTATAGCAGTCACGAGCCATGAACTTGCTAGGCATCGACTCGATAAATTATGATTGATCGAAAGATTTTTTCTATGATAAAGCTAAGTCGGTGAATGAAACTGTTGTAATTTTTTTATTTTTTTTTTATTTATTCATGTTTTTTCTCTTACAAACTATAATTAATAAAATCATGTATCCTTACTGGGATTACCCGTGCCGAGGACAATTACTAATATACTTTAAAAAATATACATTTTTACATTTGAGAATAAACAAAGACGACTAACTTAATAAACAAAGATAATGAGGAACTTCAGCCCTACGGGAAATTGGATACAAAAAATGTTTTCTTACGCGGGGTAAAAATTAGAGCATTAAATTGTACTACAAAGTTTCTTGAAAATGTACAGAAAAAATAATAAAAAATACTTTGATAAAAACGCACTACTTTAAATGACGTCACTGGTTCATGTGAATCAACCTATGATCTGAGAGCTATGGAAGATTTCCGGTCTGCTTGTCGCTTCTGGACCAATAGGAAGAACTGAATGAAAATAAGCGGAAATGAACCTCTGACGTTACACGCGGAGTTATTTCAGAAATACAAAACTTTGAAAAATCGTAGCGCCGATAATACGATATAAAAAAATTTAAAAAAAAATTTTTGACTTAGTTTAACAGTCTATTAACAAATAAAAAATTTAAAAAAAAACACTGAACTTCCTCATTAACAAAATGTTCAGGCAGTTTTGAACACTACGTGTTTATGTTTGTAATTAATTTATGCACATCTTTATTATTTATATTAAAAAACGCACAACGAAATAATAAAAACATAACAGCTTTTTTAACCATATAGATATTTATCATACAGGATTACAATTATTTAAAAATAGTGTGTTTAAAACTTTTGAATAAAACTCCGGTTGATTCCCTTTTCTCTTACATCACTTCACATAACATACATTAAAATTATTATTTTTAATCAAATTTCTCTACTGAAATTTGTATTACTGCTAAAATTGCTTTAATGAAATTTTATCAACTACCCTCGGTTTAAAATTTTCTCCTTATATTGATTTTTCAAATTTTAAGATTACTTGCTATACCTGTTATTTTTTCTTTTTTCTCTGCTGCATTGACATGTTTTTATACTTTTAAACTACTCTTAATCACTTATATTGTACTCGTATATGTATATAAAATCAATAAATTGCTGCTATAATTTAAAATGTTTTTAAATTGACTTAAATTTATTGTCTTATATTTCATTTAAAGATTCTTCTCATCGTTTCTTTGAATCCCTTAAAATATGTATGTGTATATTTATGTTTTTCCTTTTTCAAAATGTTATTACTATTTTATTTTATTCTTAACTTTTAATTACTATTACAAATTTTCTTCATTTTTAATATTATTTTCATTTGTAAATACTAACTACAAATTTTAAGATAACTTTTTTTACTTTAATTTTAATTTTTAAACAACTTCCATTTATGTTTTTTTTTCTTTTTCTTTTTTGTACTTTTATTAATAACCTTACAAATAATTACTTTATAATATGAAACTTCACTGGTCCATTAGAGTTATGTCTAACTGTGTGAAATATAAAACTATGTTACTGTACTGTATGTTTCCTAAATAAAAGAAAATAAATCAATACATAAAATAACATAAGCAATACATCTGTGAAGCAGTTGATTCAATATTGGTTTGAGCGAATGAGACAATCCATTTTACTTGTACCTAGCTTCACTATCCATTTTTTTATAGCCTATTTGAACATTTTCTCGTTACTAATCGTTTTAATAAATAGTGGAAGTAGGTTATAGATTTTAATATAATAATACTCAAAATCCCTTTGTCCGAAAGTGGTATTAGTTTGTATTTGTTTAAGTTGTCTTTGTGTTGAGGATCTAGTGATTATATTATTTGTATGTGATATATTGTAGGGGTTATGTCTTTCATTTGAATAAGAGTAGTTTTTGAATCTGTAAGTGAGTATTGTTTAAGCGTATAATTGTTTTGGTGTCATAAGATGTGATTTATG
Source organism: Micrasema longulum (assembly GCF_059751315.1). Classification (NCBI taxonomy): domain Eukaryota; kingdom Metazoa; phylum Arthropoda; class Insecta; order Trichoptera; family Brachycentridae; genus Micrasema; species Micrasema longulum. Next base: position 53,436 of record NW_028278465.1, read on the forward strand.
GAATATTTATTCAGTAGATGTCTGTATCGGGACATATAATTTTTAAATAAGTATAATCAAAATTATAATATAATATATCGCTGATTTTGTGCGAGAGATTTATTTCGAATAATAATTGTATGCAGACGAAGCTAGTCCAAATAAATACAACTATCGTGCCGTTTACATGCGGACGATACATTAAAATATATATTTATTTTTTTTGATTTGGCGTTTATTAAGTTTTCAGTAGACTCAAATCAGTAATTGATTTTTATTATTAAATCATTACAATATTGTCTTGTCCCAGCTGAGTGGACAGTCTCACCCACGCAGGACAACGCGAAAATTCGGCCACAGTTCACACACAGCGCTGCAAAATTCAATACACGACGGCGTTTATTTCAAATAGTAAATATTTTTTTTATTTATTATTATTTTAATTTTTTTATAAGTGTATACACGACACAAATGCCTTTTATAAACATAAACATAAAAACAATTAACATACAGTGTTCTATTACAAAATTATGGAACAATATACTAACAATATATCTATACATATTACACAGTTGTTTTATAAATATTCTATATAATAACTTTGGGATTTTAATACTTAACATACTTAGGTAGAAAATAATAAAAATAAAGATAACGCGGTATATTCGAAATAGCAAAAATCATAAACAATTGATTTGTCGGTAATATTGTTTTTTTTAATTTATTATTTTATTCCAAATATCCGTATCTCAAAGAGGGTGCTTTGAGAATTATAACGAAGAGGTAAACCATGAACTGATAAGCCTCGTGGTGTAATGGTCAGCGCGTTTGCCTACTATGCAAGAGATCTCGGTTTGATTCCCGACATGGTTGTTATGAAATACTTATTTCAAAGGGTGTTTTTACGTTAACATATTTCGTAGTTCCTAATATTTCCTGAAGTGAAGACTGATCATCTTACCTTCATGTAACAAAACGATCAAGATATGCTTCGATTGGTGTACCAATGCAGTGCCCTATGCACCATTAGGTGCGGAAAGGTAATAACGATGATTAATGAAATATTGTTAGAAAATTAAACATCTTTACATCCGATACACTTGAAACATTGAAGAAATATGGATGTTGAAAAATAGGCAAAATGGAGAATTTGATTAAGTACTTGTACCGGCCAATGACAGGTCATAAACCTGTCTACACTTCTGAATTCCATGCTCAGAGAGGTTTTCTTTAATTATTTTTGAAACACCTGTCTTTTCAAAAGTTTCACAGACAATCGTTTTTATTAAGACTCTCCTGGTGGAAAAAGGTCATTTGGAGTAAAAACGAAATTTCCACATAGCGTTTGATTGAAGGGGTAAACTACCCTAATACGCTACGCTCGCAAAAATTGCTCAAGCAGGGGTAATAAATTACCGGATCGGAGTCGTGAGCGGGATACCGTTACACGCTGATTGAAAGTTTATTGGTGTATGGGGAATTTGCCAGGGGGAGTCAACTAATGCACACTGGATTTATTTTTAAACTACTCTTAGCATGTCATGCTTTCGTTTCGTGGGTGTGTTCGTATCCCACACATCGTATTTTGCTCTTGTTTTCACTACTTTCGAACGAGCACCGGTGACCTCAGTTTTCAGTCAATAAATCACAAATATCGCACAGAGGATTCGTACGACCTGGCAAAAAAAAGCCGACGTATGGTGTGTTTTTGAGGTCAAATACAAAAAAAATAGCCCTTTAGCAAGAATGATCATTAACAACATGTTATAGAGATTACTCATAACTCATAACTGATGTGTTTTATTATTATTATTGTTTTTTGTTGTTTTTTTTACATTATACATAAGAGGTAAAACAGAGTATTAAAAATAGGATAATTACATAGCAATGAAATACATATTAATAGTAAAAATAGTAAACAAAAAATCCCACAAAGGCATGGCCTGTTCGTGGGTAAACAAGAAAATGTTAATGAATTTTTGCTCCTATAATAAATTGACTGTTATAATATTTTTGTGTAACATAAGAAAGAGAAAATAAAATATTCTGTAAAAGATTATACGGTATTTTTTTATAGTAATTAAAAAGGAAATAAAAAATATAAAAAACACAAAAGTATTCCTTATTATCAAAGGGCAACAAAATATATCAAAGAAAAAAAGAGTTCATATCTTTAGTTTGAATCCAGAATAGTGCGTGTTTTTTAAAAGAAGGAAAATTTTGAATGTTTGGAATCAATGAAATATTATCAGTAAAAAAGAATTGAAAATTTTTGGGCCTATATAATATGCGTGTCTCTGCGCGGGCCTCGTTTTACAATGTGATATTTCTTACACACGATTCCTTCTTTGACTTGATATATTTGAATTAATTTGATATTTATTTAATAGCATAATTATACATTTTTACAATTTAAAAAAAAAAATCACTTGTTATATTTTTACTAAAACTAAAATCCCACCAGGCCACTTTTTGTAGCTTGTTGGTGAAATAAATAAATAAAATGATAATAAATAATTGTCAATAAAATTTTGGTTCTTAAATATATATGGTGATAGTAACTACGGAGATTTTGTTTTTAACTCTTGTGTGGCTGTGATGTCACACTTGTCTACCTACAATACAAGACTTGATATATCTCTCTTATTTTTTTTATTGATAAAGTTGTATTTTTTGTAATCTTCAAATGGACATTTTTACACCGGATTTTAAAAGTAAAATTTGCATAACTATGCTGGATTTTAATACAAAAATTATTTTTCCTAGAAAAATATATAATAAATGTGACGCTAATACAGCAATAACTCTGTATAAGAGAGAGAACGAAGATAGAACTCATAACAAGGAAGACAGAGGCGCTGTTCTGTGGTCGGTGTTTGTGTAAAAGAGATTCACTCGGTTATTGACAGTGATGGGGGATACATGCACGCATGTAAGATTACCGGCGTATTTATGATTTTTAATTTATTTTGCTTGAACAGGGCTAAATTACACGTTTATTTTTATAAATTATGGAATGATTAAACAGTACGTCCTCGATTATGATGGGAAGATAAAGACGTCATACCTTCACCTTGACGGTATAGTTGAAGATGAATTCCCTCAAGTTTTGGGTAGGTACATCGATATGAAACAAGAGGAATCGTACGTCACGGTACACATATCTACACTCTAAAATGACATAGCTTCAGTATGACGTCATAGTTGAAAAAAAAGTCTCCCAATCGACTATAAACGTACACTACCGATACCCCCACCATCAAGTTTTGATGTAAGTACATCGGTTTATACCGACGGGTCTAGAACCTCTCGATACGTTTATCTACGCATTAAAAGTGTCAAAAATTTTGTTCGATCATTTTTTCCTTTAATTCCAAAAAATCCAAAAGATCCAAAAGACTCAGACAAACTTTTCTAAAGATGTAAAAAATATTATCTTGAACAACAGAGTATAAATGAAAAATGTAAATATTATTTTATGTAATATGAATGTTATAATCCGTAAGGGTTTATAAATAAATTTTCAAATAAAAAAAAAATTATGATTTATGAAAATTTTTGATTGTTTTAAGGTTGGCACTTTTTTATTAAAAGCCTATTAAAAATATGAAAGAGAAATAAGTAAATTTTGAAGTCGAATTAAATTCCGACATAACAGTCACTTTAATAAAACGAACGCCTAGATGGGAAAATAATGTCGCTAGATTCTGTCCTATTAAAAAATAAGAGTATTTAGGCCTTAAAAAGTTACCACTTTAAAAAAATAATTTCGTTATTATATTTTTTCCATCTGTTTTACTATCTTTCTGAGTAGTGCGTGTATCGAGACGTTAAAAGAGCCGGCTTTGTAGTTGATCGGTAGATACATACAGACGATCGTTAAGCGTGCCGTCTAGGTGATTTCCAAAAGTCATACAAAATTCATGTTCAAGCAAACATGTTTTGCTTGAATTGGGATTTATTGGAGTTTATAATGGCTTTGAAGTGAGCACTTTTTATTACAGAAGCCTATTTAAACTATAAATGAAGCCTATTTCAACTATAAATGAGAACTATTTTTAATGTTAATGCCGCAAGGAACGCGGACAAATTGTTTGCGGTCATTCCCTTGGCTTGTTTCAATCATATGATGTCGATACGACAAGTAGGTAGAACATACCGAGGTGAGATACAGATAGTACAGAAGTTAAGTATACCGTCTCGATATATACGGATGAAGATCGTTCATAATCGAGGCATTGGATGCTTTAAATTTACAATTAAACTTGGTAGGTGGCGCTGCGATCTCAATGTCAAATGTCACTTAGTGTATAAGTTGTCGAAAATCCGAATTTTTCGAGATTTTGCGTTTGTTGAACCAGCTAATAGCAAACAAGCTTACGTTCGGGCAGGACAGCGTCTGTCGGGTTCGCTAGATAATTATATTTCTTTAATAAATGTTATAAAACAGTACTTAAACATTTTTTGTCCCAAGAAAATTACCTAGACTTAATGAGTCTCACAAATGTGTTCATACGTTACATTTTCGTAAAAAAGCTTGTAATTTTGCACCACTAAAGTAATTATTCAGAATTCAGTATGACGTGTTATTAATATGTAATATTGCTTTAGACGTGTTAAAAAGTTATTGAACTTTGTGTTAACAAAGACCAGAGGATTAAATTGTTAAAAGTTTGTAATTATGGTATTATTTATAATTTATAACTCGCAGGTAGCTAACCGCCTCCATTTACAAATTACTCGCGTTTTTCTTTAATTAATCTATCCACAAAACACGCAACCGGGAATAAAAACGCTGCCAAGGTGATGCACCCTATTACCGCAAAATTTTTGTTTATCATATTATGTAAATATTATCAACTATCAAATATCTAAATTTAGTAAATGGGGTCTAGAATCTCAACCGCCCATGCGCTCAGTAGCTGCAAGATTTGTTGTAATCTTACTTCTAATTTTATAAATTTGCTTTTTGTTTCGTTTTTAAAATATCACTTCAACTCTAAACTTTGTGGTCAAATAAGAAATTTAAAATTTAAATGTAAATAGGGGCTAGATTTCTTATTGTCCATGAGCTCTGTAGCTGCAAGACGTTCTGTTATGTAGCTCATATATATCATAATTGTAATATATCATAATTGGAGACGAGGAACTAGAATCCCAACCGTCCATGCGCTCTGTAGTTGCAAGACGTGTTGGGATATTTATTTCTTGTACAGCGCCCTTGAGGTGATTTTCACAAAAATGGCGCTATATAAATTATCCAGACATTAAAAGTCGTTAATCTTTGGCATGAATTGTTCCCAATAGTAATAACCCTTTCGGATGTAAGGGAATATCTAGGATCCCCCAGGCAGCATATTTTTCAATTACTTTTTTACTAATCATCATATTTTTTTTTCAACACCCATAATGCTACCAATTTATCAAAAATATTTTTCTGCGGAATTTTTTCAATTCACAATTATTTCTTAAAAAATAAAATATCCCTATAAATGTTTTCTTTTATAGTGAAAATATTATAATTTACCAACGATATTTATTTAAATGTGCAATACAGCACAAATTATATAATTAGGTTACTACAAAAACACGATAAAAAAAGCACAATCGATTATAAAGGTCCATAAAATCAATACCAAACCAAGACGAATAAGTCACTAATATATTCATATACCAACGGTTTTTTCTCAAATTGAACGGTTTGGGCAGGTAAAAAGAAATTGCCTTAAGGCAATATGCCCGCCCTTATACACATGTATGTAAACTGTATATGTACATATGTTAAGTATTTAAATAAATAAATATAGGAATCATATTTTGCTGTAACAGGCTAAATTATTATAATATTTTTACAAATTACAGAGAACAGACTATTAAGCAGTATCTACATATAACTATAACTTCGTTTTATTTTTTGTTTTTAAATACGCGTATTTTAAAAGATCCCGCCTTTTGCTTTATAACACGACGTTACAGCATATTTTTCAGAGAGACTTTTTGCAGTCTTTTAAGAGTTAGATAGATAAATCTCACTTCCGATAAAATAGGGTCATAACCTCAAAATATTTGATTTTTTATTAAGTAGGTAAACATAATAAATCGTTATGATCATAGAACAACGACGTATGTGATGTTCTTTAATTTTACATGAAAGCGGCTTAATTTTCTTTTGAGAAATTATGTCACAACTCGAGTACAAAAGAATGTAATTTGATACTTAAGTTAATTATATTTCCATATTATTATTTTCAAAACTTTTCAAGATCGAATAAAAACCAAGTCAATGTATGTCGTTGTTTTACGATCACGATAGAATTATTATACTCTCGTATGCTAAAAAATTGTCCAAATTTTACCTGCGCGATTTATTCTCTTGTTGACTGTATGACATTCTTACACTATTACTTATTTGAACGCTGCCGTTCTTAAACAGTGTCATATTTAAACTATTTTCTTTACAACAATATGGATTTTAAACCATTTTTTAAGACATCTCGAAATATATATGACACATTGACATTTCTTTAACAAGGGAAAAGAAAAACGAATTTTCTCAAAGAAAAATACATGGGTTCGATTGTTTCGTTTCCTTTTCAGGTTCTCCTGGAAATTCTGATTTTTAGAGTTACGATTATTTTACCGGTTGCGCGAAATACGGGTCGATATCGGGGACTTTGCCTCAAAACATTTAATTTTATTTATTTTGAACAGGTCCGCAAAAGTTGACCCCGACTGACGTTGCGTGCGGCGCGAGGCGAAAAGCTTTTACCTTGATTACAGTAGCCTAACCGCACTCCCCGCTGCAAGAGGGGGACGCAGCGTGCGCGGGACGGCGCGCCAGACGGGGACGAAAATATCGATCGTCACTCGCGCCGGGGAAACGGACGGAAGGCTGTTCTCGCAGACGGGGATGAAACAGAAGTCGCTGGGAAGTTTTGTAAAATATTGCGATGCAATCTTAGAGAAAGAAAACGCATCTAAAAATAAATAACGGTTGAAGTTATTTTCGAAAATCCTCCGAATCATTGTACCTACATGTTGATGCATCCGACTGCATTGATTTTTAGAGACTGACCGAAGTTTCGGTTTTGGCCAATAAAACTAGTAAAACTAAAACGAGCCAATTTCTTTGTGCATTCTTTCTATATTAGAACACATATTTCTTTTGAGTATAATCCTAATCGTTTTATTTGGAAGAATTTGTTTATTTTCAATTTCCCTTCTATTATATAAAAAAAGAATGGAAGAACATTAATTTATGTGTGGACACTTTTGCTTGAGGTAACGCGATGTTACATCACCGCGTGCAAAAGAATTTTTCAACACAGCCTTTTGAAAGTTGAGTAACCAATGAAATTTATCATCGTTATTGTAATTTATTAATTTTTTATTTTTTATGTGACGGACTTATGCAGTCCATTCTAACGATGTTAAATACAATTTCTAATAATAATCACAGGCACTAATAAAATAAAATACAACTATATAAAATTAAAGCTAGGACAAAAAAAATAAAAATTACTACCTCAAAACAATATCCGGTCTATCTTAGTGAATTTTTAAAACTATAAAGACTTACACCAAAAAAGTCCAGATCTTGTCTCGAGTTTACAATACGACACAATCGGGACATTGGTGCATGCGAGCCATAGTTTGTGCTGTGTTGATCGAGGAACAGCGCATTATTATTTCGCAACCGGCGGATCGGAACATTGAATGCCACTTGTTCCAGTAACGATGGTACATCAATTAAGCCATTCAGCAAATTAAACATAAATATGGAGTCAATGTTATTTCTACGTTTTTGTAGACTGAGATTTTTAACATTGACTCCATTCTCCGTAAGTGTAGTCTCCCCTATTCATGTGATGAAAGTATATTTGACGGTGGTGATGGAGTTACCTGGTGTAGTCTCTCTTGCAGTAGGTTTTGCCGTCGCGCACGAAGCACGTGCACGACTCGTCCAGGAACTGTCGACACTCCTGGCATTTCAGGCACGCGGCGTGCCACTCCAGGTCGGGAGCCACGCGCAGGATGTACTGGTCGTGGATCTGCCCCCCGCAGCCCACGCACAGCGACAACCGGAGCTTCTCTGCAACCAAACAAAGCGAATTGTTAAACACAACCTAGAATTAATGAAAATGCGCCCGGCACGAGAAAATAACACAGCGAGGGTTATTTATTTACTTAATTTTAAAATTTATTTATAACCCTTATTTTTATTTATTAAGAAAAAACAACAGTTGTTATATAAGAATACAAAATATAAAAAATAGTGCATACATCCAGTTACAGTTTTTCACAAATATAATGAGAGAACATTTACACAGTTAAGAGAAAAATAATATATTGTATAAGACACGAGAAAAAAAAGCTCTTAAAAAGGTTAAGGGATGAGGAAATAGAGTGGAGGAGAGGGATTTTCAAAATATAGTTGACCAATTCAAAATGTTGATATTATAATAAAATACAGCAACATTAACGCAACGTTAGACGAGGACGACCAAGGAAGACGTGGCATGACCAGATAAACCAAAATCTTAAGTCTGGTCATGTCAAAAGCAGACAGAACCGAAGGGCATGTATGACAAGATGTATGAATGTGGAAGAGGCTAGGATTGTATGCCAGGATAGACGTGTGTGGCGGTCCATTCTCTCTGCCTATCCCTACGGGGAAATGGCGTGATGGTAGTAGTAGTAGTAGTAATAATAAAATAAACATAATTAAAGGAACATAAACTTATTACACACTGACAAATAATGTTTTATTTTACAGTGTTTCAAAAAGTTTTTTTTTACAGATTATAACATTCATTTTACAAAAATAATAAACAATTTTTTATTCACACCCTGTTGTTGATAATAATATTTTTTATATATTTTTTGAAAAGTTTGTCTGTGTCTTTTGTTTAGTTTTGTCTGGTAATTTATTATATTATTTTAGTCCCTGGTTTATTAGTCTGGATCGTCGTTGTCTTAAAATGTTGAATGTGGTATTGTTCTAATATTCTTGTATTATGTCCATGTTTATTACAATTCTTTTAAAGCTTTAGTTCTTTGTCTACAATGATATCTGTGGTTAACTAGTGAATACATTTTAAAGATTCTACTTGAAAAAGTTCATTAACATTTAATTATTTAGTTTTTCTCAAAGAGTTTTGAGTTGATGTTAAGGGATGTCATATACTAAAGTCCTTAAAATATAGCTTGATTAGATTGACAGCTGTCCAACTAATTTCATTAGTGATGGGAAATTACTGATCACGGATCAAATCAATTTTATCGGTTATTTCATGCAATCATGAAACTCTGTTTCCGAAAATTGATATAAAAAACGCAACAACAAGCCTATTATAGTGTGTTTAACACAATTATTCACCCAAAAATGATATATTTCTACTTTTTCATGAACAACATCAAATGAATTATTTTTTTATTCGATCAATTTGTCCCATCTCTAGCGTTTTTACAAAATGATGTAACCTTGTAAGAACGTCGTTAATAATTAGGTTTATTTTAGTTTTAAAGCTGATTTTATATATTAATTAATGTTTCAAGCATTGTATTAAAAAAAATAATTAACACCCCAGATACAAATGATTTTTCGCGTGTCAATATAAATAACTCCTTTGACGTTACTACAAAGTTATGTTGTCACTTTTTCTGACAACTGTCATTCTAATAATGTTACATTTTATGGACTAGAGCTTCAATATTTTATTTTGATGTCGTTGAAGTCTGTTTATGTCATTTTAGTTTCCTGTTCCCATTCATTATTCATTATTCCCTTCCCGTACCTTGTGGTGCATAGGGCGCTGCATTGGTACACAAATCTCAGCGTATCTTGAACATTTTTTGTTACATGAAGGTAATATGATCAGTGTGTTAAGTGGCCACTTAAACCAGCCAATGACAGGTCATAAGCCCTGTAATTACCTAGACTTCCATATTCCCTTCTCAAAAATGTTTTCCCTTTCTGTTGCAACAAGTTTAGAGTTTTAAATTACCTATTAGAAAATGGAAATCAAGTTACTATTTCGTGGGGCTCAAACCCCGGACTTCTGATTCGTGAGTCCATAACACCAGCCTCGGGACCACAACCCGAATAAATATCGATTTTACATTATCTAAAGTCGAAGATAACTCAAATTGATTTCATTATTTATCGCTCTAAAGGCTTAATCGGGATATTCTTATTTTATTATGATGTCAATATTTTAAATTACCTACTGTATTTTTAAGTATTTATTTGTATATTTAATTTCTAGACCGATGGGCCGTTCCATCCTGACTCCCGCCCAGATAATAATGTATGGGCGAGGCCTGTGTTAGACTCGCCTAGTGCCGGCTATGACGGAGCGCATAGAGATGCATGCGTCACACTCGCACACGTGGGAATTAAACTCAATATAGCATGAAAGAGGGAAGTAGACGACCGTGAAAATTCATGAAGGAACATTGAAAAAAAATACAGGGAGGGCTCGTGGCTTGTTCCCAATAATCAAGAACCTTCTTTTTCATCACGATCCTGGGCCAGTCTCATCAGCGCTGCTGCATCCGGCACACCGAACCACTGTCTGAGATTTCTAAGCCACGACGCTCTTTTCCGTCCCATACCCCGCCTGCCCTCTATCTTTCCTTCCATAATACGTTGGAGAAAGGCATACTTCTCTTTGCGGAGTATGTGACCAAAGTATGAGGCTTTTATTCTTTTGACAGTGGTCAGAAATTCTCTTTCTTTGTTCATCATGCTTGAAACCGCTTCACTGGAGACACGATCAGCCCATGAGATTTGAAGCATTCTTCCGCACAACCAAAGTTCAGAGGCCTGAATTTTGTTCATCGTTGAAACTTTAAGAGTCCATCGTCCACTCCATACAGCAACACTGGTAATACATAAGTTTTCATTGCTCTCCGTCTTGTGCGTAGTCTCAGATCTTGATTCCACAGGAATTTCTGCATTTTATAAGAGGTTGATCTTGCAGTTTCAATTCTGGTCTTTATTTCAAAATCCGGATTCCACATATCATTTAGTCAGCATCCTAAATATTTAAAACGGGCAATCTGTTCTATCCCTTTACCATCTTAAGTGCGATGGCTGCTAATGCCTCTTCGTTTGCTGGCCACCTTAGATTTGGTATTTAGAGCGATCATTTTGAGTCCGAATTCATTACCTGCATTATTTACCTTGTCGACAAGTTGCTGTAGATGATCAGCAGTATCAGCTAAAATAGCAGTATCACAAGCGTATCTTATATTGTTGATTATTTTACCATTTATTTTAATTCCTATGTCAACATCTTGCAAGGCGTATCTAAATACAAATTCGGAGTTAAAAAGCATTGGCGAAATACGCAACCCTGTCTTACACGTTTCAGGATATGTAAGTTATCAGTTTTAATATCATTTTTACGGATGTGTGCTATTTGATTCCAATAGAGGTAATAGATAATTCTTGTATCTTTCTTTGTGTCTTACATTATCGAATGCTTTCTTATAGTCGATAAAACACATATAGACATATCTTAGTTGGTCGATACATTTTCGAGTCAGCTTTTAAATAGAAAAAATGGCCTCCTTGTGCCAAAACCACTGCGAAAACCAAAATGCGTCTCGCTCATAAATATATCAATCTTTTTCGAAAGCCTGTTGATCAAAATTCGTAAATATATCTAAAGAGCGTGACTCATTGAACTAATCAATTTGTGTTCGTTATATGACATAGAAATTGTCAATCAAGAACCAGTAGCACAACAAAAAAAATGAAAACAGGTTGCCTTTAAAAAACACAATAACCCGTTTTGTATCCACTGTATATGAGGCGAATGGTGTTTTATTTACAGGTAAGCTATAAAAAAATATCATATCTTTGTACCTACATTGGAGGTACATAATATAATGTAAGTAATATATACTAAAAATTTATATTTTTCTGTGGTTCTGTGTGATACAACAACTCTTATCCACGAAATCAACTCAAACGATGTAATTTCATGATATATTGTATTATATAGGTATATTATCCATTACTTTAATATATAATTCATTAAAAATAAATAAAAAATACCACTATGAATTCAGTCGATATTAGCTATTCAATTGGAATGTCAACTGGCCGAATTGTTCTAGTAATTATTAGTGCTAAAAACGGCCGCGTGGAGCGCTGTATGTCCTGCAAAGTAATTATAGTCTTATGTCAAAAGTATCATCGCAAAGAAAAATAGTTCTTAAGAAACAATATTTGAAATACTGTTTTCCAAATCAAGAATCTTCGAATAATTTGTGTAATCTACAAGTTAAATCTAGGAGAAAAAACCCGCACTGAGATTAAGACATTCAAAATTTAGTATACTTATTTGTATGAAAAAATAAGCTGGAATAATCGGCTAGTATCTTGGCTCACCGTAGGCGCTGGGCGCGCTTTATTAATATTTATATTAGGATAAAAATACAAACGGTGGAAATGATTTTAAATAAATGGTAATTATTTATTTGTTTTTCTGTAAATAAAATTAAAATAAAACATTATTATGGTTAGTCCAATAAAATGGTAAGCTGCGCATAATCGCTTATATACACGGTTCGCCCCTGCGTGCATATGTTTTTTTTTTTAATTGTGGATGTTTAGTCTTTATGTTCCAATTGCATACATATATTATTAATTTCTATGTAATCCGCAATACAAAACATAATATATAGATTACACACATTCAAGATAAGTTCGTAAAATATCTAAACATCAAATACGGCAACAATAATAGGTGTCACCAACTTCTGACTTTTTTTTTTAAAAAAGGGGGCATTTGCAGGCCTTTTATTTATACATAAACAAAAAATGCTCAATGGCCGAATTGTCTGCCCAGACCTACTGTCTTCGATTAATTTAATATCCCACCAAGGCAGACAAGAACCACCAAACTTTTTCACATACCTAAATACAATACAATTATTTCATCTACATAGGCAACGCCTGAAAATATCTTTCAATTTTAAACTTCTTCTTGGACCAGGTGGATTTATCAACAATAATTCAAACATATGAATCTAACCGAAGTGAAACATGGAACTGGCAGAGGAAGGATGAAAGCCGAGTGAACGCGGTTGAAATGCGATCTCTTAGACTAATGTGTGGGAAATCAATGTATGACAGGGTTACGAATGATGAAATCAGGCGAGAGTGTAAATCTGAGACAAGTATAATTGATAAGATTAAGAAATGGCCTCTGAGATGGTTTGATCACGTAGGACGAATGGACGACGAAAGAATGGTAAAACAAGTATATATGGCGAAAATGAACGGCAACGTTAGACGAGGACGACCAAGGAAGACGTGGCATGATCAGATAAACCAAAATCTTAAGTCTGGTCATGTCAAAAGCAGACAGAACCGAAGGGCATGTATGACATGATGTATGAATGTGGAAGAGGCTAGGATTGTATGCCAGGATAGACGTGTGCGGCGGTCCATTCTCTCTGCCTACCCCTACGGGGAAATGGAGTGATGGTAGTAGTAGTAGTAGTAGTAGTAGTAGTAGTAGTAGTAGTAGTAGTGAATCTAACCCGAAATAATAAAGGTTTCAGCTCTTTAACTTCACAAACGTTAAAAAATGGGAGAATCGAAGCAATATAGATGTTTTAATTTGGGCAGAATGGTTAATGTTACACATTGATACAATATTTGAGTTTGTCCAAATGTTTGTAGACAAAAGACTGGATTTCACTCCCTCGAGAGTCGTTAAGATTGACAAAACTCAAACATAGGCAAAATGGTGAATGTTACACAGTGTGTAGCCATTGACAGGTCATAAGCCCTGTAAATGCCTAGACTTCCATATTCCCTTCTTTAAGGTATTCTCCATTCCAGCTGTAATTTGTAAATCTTCCTGTCATCTGCCTACAAACATTTGGACAAACTCAAATATTGTAATAAAACCAACTGGTCCAAGAAGAAGTTTAAAAATTGGAAAATTGTTTTCAGGCGTTGCCTAGTATGTGAAATAATTCAGTCAAATGAATCTCTTCAAAAAAATAAAGGTTTCAGCTCTTTAACTTTACTAACATCAACAAATGGAAGAATTGATGTTCAAACATAGGCAAAAAGGTGAATGTTACACAGTGTGTAAAGTGGCCACTTAAACCAGCCATTGACAGGTTAAATGCCTAGACTTCCATACTCCCTTCTTTAAGGTATTCTCCATCCCTGTTGTAATTTGTTACACATTGTGTCAAGTGGCCACTTAAACCAGCCAACGACGGGTCATAAGCCCCGTGGATGCCTAGACTTCTACATTTCCTTCTCTAAAAAGTTCTTCATCTCTGTTATTATATGTTACTATGAATAATAACACTTTTTTTTTAAATCTTCAAGTAAACCTTAACATTTGTAATATATATATTTTTATTTTTATTTATCAGTTATTTAGGTATATTAGATTATTTTAAATAAAATCTTTTGTCCTGCAGGATCTTCAAAAATGACAAAATATCGAGTACCCAGAGAAATGTAAAATATAACATTCATTTGAGAGAAGTTATTTAGTGGTTGTTAGTTAACTTTCATGCGGCTGTGATGTAAGACTCAATTTATTTAGCGGTGCATAGGGTACTGCATTGGTACACTGTACCTTGATCATTTTCGTTTCATGAAGGTAAGATGATCGGTCCTACGTTTCAGGTACCAGTCCAGGGAATGTGAAATATTCAAGTGTGAAAACACCTCTTTGAATAAATATTTCATATCAATCATGTCGGGAATCGAACTCGAGACCTCTTGCATTGAAGGCAAACATAAAAGGCCGACTAAAATATATTCATAAGACAATGTTTGATTATGTCAAAATGCTTGCAAACTGGCTGGATTTCCTCCCTAGGGAGTTGTTCTGTTACACAGTATGTAAAGTGGCCACTTAAACCTGCCAATGACAGGTCATAAGTCCTGTAAATGCCTAGACTTTCAAATTCCCTTCTTAAAAATGATTTCTCTCTCTGTTGACATAAATTTATATATTCATTAGCTTCATTAAAAATTTATTCATAATTTAGCCACTGATATTGTAGACAAAGAACTAAAACTTGAAAAAATTGTCGTAAATATGGACATAATACAAGAATTTCAGAACAAGATCGCATACAACATTCCAAAACGAGATAAGGATAATCGAACTAATAAATCAGGGACTGAAATTAAACAATAAACTACCGGACAAAACTAAACAAAAGACTCAGACAAACTTTTCGAAAGACGTAAAAAATATAATTATCAACAACAGAGTGTGAATAAAAAATGATGTATTATTTTTGTATAATGAATGTAATAATCCGTAAAAGTTATAATAACGTTTTCAAATAAAAAAAATAAAATATTCAAGGCATATATAACACGAGAAAAAAAATTGTTATAAAATTAAAATCTGAAAAATGGTAAAATAACCAGTAATTAGAGTAAAGGGAAGCTATCCTCTCTGAACTTTCTTTCAGACACACAAAAGATGTCGATATCCGGAGAGATACGGTTGAGTAAAGACATTGCTCTTCCTATTGGGATTATAGCAAGGCAGGGCCTCGATTATGATGGGAAGATAAAGACGACATACCTTCACCTTGACGGTATAGTTGAAGATAAATTCCCTCTAGCGATTATAAAGATACACTACCGACCCCTCACCTTCAAGTTTTGGGTAGGTACATCGATATGAAACAAGGGGAAGCGTACGTCACAGTACACATATCTACGCTCTAAAATGACATAGTTTCAGTATGACGTCATGGTTGAAGTCTTCCGACCAACGATAAAGGTACACTACCGATACCCACTCTATCAAGTTTTCTCGGGTCTAGAACCCCTCGATACGTTTATCTACGCATTAAAAGTGTCAAAAATTTTGTTCCACCTAGCGACTTTTCCTTTAATTATGATTTATTAAAAATTTTAGTCATTTTGAGGTTGGCACTTTTTTTCTTAAAAACCCATTAAAAATATGAGAGAAATAAGTAAATTTTGAAGTCGAATTAAATTCCGACATATTTGTCACTTTAATAAAACGAACGCCTAGATGTGAAAATAGTGTCTCTAGGTTCTCTCCTATTAACAAAAAAGAGTATCTAGGCGTCAGACACAGATTATATGCGTTAGAAAGTTACCATTCTAAAAAAATAATTTAGTTTTTATTAAAAGGAAGTTAGAGACGCTGTTCTGTTGCCAGTATTTGTGTGAAAAGACAAAACAAAAGTAGAAATTATTATTTTAATCAGTCGGTTAATGGCAGTTTGCGGGAGTGTACGCTAGTTATATTACCGGCGTATTAATGATTTTTAATTATGTTATAATTTTATTGGTGTAGTGGTCAAGACGCTTGACTCACACATGGGAGGTTCCGGGTTCGATTCCCGGACAGAACACAAAAATTATAATGTGATTTTTCCTGGGTATTCCGTGATGTAATTCATCACTGAAATTGGGCCTCATGACCTGTTGTGGTGCAAAAAAATGAATTATTCAACGGCATGTTTCTTTGTTTTTTTTTCAAATTTTTGAACTTCTTATTTATTTATTTATTCATTAAAAATTACAAAATTAAATATTTATGAACTTATTAAGGCTTTTTAGGCTATGCCCGTGTCAAGCCACAATAAATAACAATAAAAATACATAGTAAAATTAATTAGATCAAATTATAATGACATAGAATCACAATCTAGAAAAAAAGGTAAATGTAATAAATAATCTAATTCCAAAGAATAGAATGCAAAAAAGATATTCAGAAATAATTTTTAAAATATAAATTATACAAATTAAGAAGCACACATAATCAAATATACAAAATAGTGGTATCATTAAAATCAACAAAATAATAGTATAATATAGTAGTATTAAAAAAAAAATAACACAAAATAAGAGCATGATTTAAATCAACAGAAAAAGAATATATATATATATATAAAAACATAATTGAAATGATAATTGAGTTATGTTTTCTAGAAATTCACTCAATTATAGTAAGAAATATAAGGAATAGGAGCAATAAATCATATACCAAATAACTGTACGTACTAAATTAAATTATACAAAAATACATAATAAGAAAAACATAAAAATTATCAATATATATAAAAAGCAAATAAAAGTAAAAGAGTATGGAAGGAAAGCAGATTTGTAAATTTTTGCTAATTTCGTACTTTAAAAAAATTGACAACCTCGTTACACGATGCTACATCACCGTTTGCTAAGGAATATCGAACCACAGCTTTTTAAGCATATATTTCATGCAGTAATATTTACCACGCAGTGTGCTAACCACTGTACGTATTGGGCTAAATATAACGATGGATGGTGGCTAATTCTTGCTCCTAGCGGCCTGTAGTAAAGGACTCTCTTGAGACAATAAAAGAAAATGGAGGCACCCAGTCGTCTCTATGTCTGGACCAAAGATAAGGACGGAGCCTGTAATGAATGTGTTGCTGTGGCGGTTCGTGAAAACATTTTCACAATAAACTGAGTTTTTCTACCGACATTTCTAGGTAGAACCGCATTTAAATTTATTCATTCAAAATAACACTCGTTTACATGTTCATAATATATTTTTTTAAATTTAATCGGGACTTAACAACGATTACATAAAAAATAAGTAGAAACGTATTAACACCATTAGAGCCAATTAAAAAAATCCGCTGGTAATCTAATAAAACATAATTTATATTATATTTCGCGTGACAAGAAAAAAGTATTTATTCCATCTGCCAGTCTGTAGCGCTAACTATACGCAACACTCTTTCCTCTATCGTACCTGTTCAAACTATAATGCTTTTTTTATCTGCTGATATATTTAACATGCCCTTTATTTATTTAAAAATAAATTAAGACTCATTCTTTCTGGCATCGATACGCTCCCACTTGCTATTTAATGATGCTCACGCTTAAACACGCCTGAGTACTTACTCCCACACAAATACACCTCTACACTTACTCTCATACAAATACACACAAACACATACTTTTGTTGTACCACAATTTAATATGTATGATTTTTGATTAGGAACATTGCTGATCTGTCTTTAAACCGTATCTTTTTTTGTTATTATACCATTGTTGACTGTTTGTTTCTGACAAATAAATTAATAAAAATTAATAAATAGGAAAAAAAAATAAATAAGAAAAAACTTTATAAAATTGTATGTGTGCGACGTTTGTATTCATGTGTTTGTAAGTACGTGTGTGAATTAATGTCTGAGGGTGCGTGTGTGTGGTTATTAAAGCTTTTTAAGCTCTGCCCGTGTTAAGCCATAATAATAACAAGAATTAAAAATACAAACTAAAATATTAAATTATAAAAACATGTGATGCAATTAAAAATAACAGTTCAATGAAGCGAGCATAAAAAAATAATCAGATATTGATCCCAATTGTAAAAATTTAGCTACAAACATATTCAAATAAACTAAATTATTGAATCATTTTAATTCAGCGAAAATATTATAACACGAAAACATATTAGAAATTATAATTAAGATATGTTTTATAGAGTAAGAAATCGAAGTCATAAATAAAATGCGAAATAACAGTAAGTAGTAAATTAAATAATAAATAAATAATAATCATCAACATCTAAAAAACACCAAGATATTTAAAGCAAGTAAAAGAATGGAAGGAAAACAGGATAATACATTTTCACAAGTCATGAACTTTAAAAAGTTTGATAATCTCATTATTTAATAATATTATCTATTTTTTTCAAGCAAAAAGAAAAAGTAATTTCGCAGACTTTTTTCTAAAAGCGATATCTTCCATTCAACCAAAATCAGACTGGTTAAAATAAGATTTTGTCAAAAAAACTGTACTTAAAAATGAAATATGTATCAAAAGATATATACAATTAAATATGACTGAACTCGTTCAACTAGAATCCTTAAATTTTTTAAATAATTTAGCCGTAAATGTTATTGTTGATGAAGAAATACAACTTGAAAAAAATAGTAGTAAATATGGACCAATACGAGAATATCAGAACAATATCATCTACAACATTCTAAAACGAGACTATAACAGTCAAGATTTCGCATTCCATATCGATTAGGCATTTCATATCGAGTCCCTGTCCGTAGAACTCGTCAATCTGTACTCTTAGACATTCCTAACTCAATGACTAATTATTTAAAAAATAGCACTCTACGAATAATACAGATTACCTATAATGACAGAGTGACATCGACATACTACATTGTAAATACCATATTTTTATCAGATCAGTTAAAGACATTTTAAATTTATCTCCTGCTTGACTTTTAACTTTGAATTTGATTCTTAATTTTGTCTTTCAATTTTAACTTTTTAATTTTAATTCTTAATCTTAACTTTTAATTTAAACTTTTAACTTAATTTTAATTTAAACTTTTCATTTTAATTTTTACTTTTACTTTTAATTTTATTCATTTGATTTCAACTCTTAATTTATACTTACCTACATCTACTACCTGCATCGAATAATTTATTGTTAGTTGTGATTTTTTTTACAATTAAATTGAAATGTTCATGGAAACAGAGAGAGAGGGAGGAAAGTAGAGTAGTTTTACAATGTCTTCTCCTTTTTATGAACTTTTTATGTAATATTTTTATTTTTACTTTTTTAGAATAAAATTATTTTTCCCCTCTCCTCCTGCATTCATTAGTGTAAAATCTGTAATTGGTCTTACTTTTTAAAATTGTTCTTTTGTACCTTGTTTTATATAAAGACTGTATGATTTCATTAATAAATAAAAAAATAAAAGATTGATAAACCAGGGACTGAAATTATCCAATAAAATAGTAGATTAAACTAAATAAAAGACTCAGACAACCTTTACAAAAGATGTTAAAAATAGTATCATTAACAATAGGATATGAATTTAAAAACCACAAATTAATTTTGTAAATGAATGTATAAAATAAAAATATTTCATTTTTTTAAAAACACGAAATTTAACTAAAGTGATCATTATCCGCTGTGTTTGGTATACCAATGAAGTGTCCTACGCACCATTAGGTGCGCAAAATGTCTAAATTAATACGTGTTTAGAAAACAAAAGCTTTTAATCATGAAAATACAAATTAACTAACAAGGAATTAGATAGCGTTATAATTTTCTTAGAATTTGTGTAAAAATATCATAAATCGTTCAAATCCTAAGATAAAAATTGACATTTTTAAACATACGATTATTTAAACATGTGCGTATTGTATTTTATCACAGTGTTTACAAATGTATATCCGCCTACAACATTTTTATTCGTGATAAATTATTTAAATACAAAAATAAATGTGGAATTAATCGCGATGATAATGCTTTATGTAAATTATTGTCACGTGCCGCCTTTGTTCAAGTTAGACAGAGACAAGTCTAATCTGGAAAATTTATGAAGGAGTAAAAGAGATAAAACCAAAGAACATACGCGCATGACTATGAGAGGGATAGCGGTGAGGTTTCCTCGCATTTCACACTTGTGAGAAAAGGACAGGTAGATGTTTTATTTTTTTGATTTATTCAGAGGTGGAATCAAATAATAAATTATGCACGCATACAAACATACATAGAATCGCACCCCTTTTGAGACAAATTTTATATTTTATCATTTTCAATCTGAAATTTTGAAGGGTCGCATGATTTAATACATTTTTTTCATTTCAGCTATTCATCGAAATGTACAAAAAACGATGGTTTTAAAAAATATATTTAGGAAAAGCGATCTTAAAAAAGACTAAACTATTTATTTATTTGGCGTATATTTTGTAGAACTCAAAATCGTGAGGTACACTACAGCTAGGTAAACTCAAAATCAGCATTTTTAGTTACCCACTAAAAAGCATATTTCGTCGCTTAAGCGGCAACATGACTAATATCATGTTTTTACCAGATTGAGATAAGTATGTAAAAGGCTTTTAAGCCTTCTGAATCGACCTGTATACTCAGTTTTGACAAGCCCCCACTAGAGGCGCAATAAATCGACTCATATTAACATGATATATCAACATTTTCTAGACAACATGACGTATATCGTAGGCAAGAGAAATTGACCAAGTGACAAAATCAATAATGTTCAAGGGAGCCATTTTAGTGTTTTTCTAGAGTTCAATTGCTTCTCAAAGATCAGATTTTTCAAGTAGGTGGTTAGTCATTATACATTATATGTACGTCACTTTCAACTTTAATGAAAAAGTATAAACGTATTTCAAAAACATTATAGCTTTTAAATAAATAAAAAAAATAAAAAAAACTTAATTCATTTTGCCTGTAAAATTTGTCATGAAATTTTGCAGATAATCATTTTTGTTTCATGATGTATTTTATTTTATAACTATAAATTCTGTTTTTGGGATTTTTTAATATTTATAAAGGTTAAATAAACGCAGAAATACAAAATAAATGAAAAAGGACAGATAATTAAAAAGTGTTACGTAATAATATAAAGAACTAGCCTTAGAGTATATGTATATACTCTAAGGAACTAGCGGACCCAACAGACGTTGTCTACTTGTTCGTGATTAAATTCCAAAACCAAAAATTGTTAAATTATATTAAATTTAAGTAGGTACCTAGGTACTTATTTATGGTTGAATTCCAAAACATAAAAAAATATTTTTCAAACATGGCATTCTTTTTGCAAACGTCAAACTCCGGTCTTTTCACCAAATTTTAATCACATTTTTTTTACATGTCCTTTAATGACTGGGAGGAAACAAATATTTGATATTTTACTTATGTTTTTTATAACCTTTCCAATTCATTTATCTCAATTTTTTTCTTGTACAAATTGTTTATTGATCAATTCTGTTTATATTTTTTAAAGTTCAAACTGTTCCCTATTATGATTTGTAAGAATTGTGTCATTGAAACAATTATGTTTAAATTAATTCTTTATTTTTTTACAATAAATTTATTTTACATTTTTAGGTTTATGTAAAATATTTTGTCATTATTACTTCCGACGTTTAATTTTTATTTTTAATAGTTTTAATTTATTATTAATATAAGATTAAGTTTGTTAATATTTTTATCATTCTGTTGTAATTTTTCTAGTTATTAAGTTCTATCTTCCTTCTAATTTTACTGAAAGTTTCTATTTTCTGTTAAATAGGCACTATCAGGTTTTGGTGGGTTTTTCTGTTAGTGCCTATTTCAATTTATGTTGAAGTTTTTGTTGGTTTGGATATGTGTTTATTATTACAATTGATATTTTGATGTTATTCTTGTACTTATATTTTTCTTGTCTTTTGTTTATATCTATATTGTTATTCCTGTCTGTTTATGTTTTTCTTATGTTTATAAATGTAACTTGTTTTGGCCGATGTTACGAGTATCAAGTTTTGGTAGTAGGACCTAATAAAGAAAAGAAAAAAAACAGAGGGGTGTATTTATTTAAGAATACGATTTTTAAAAATGCATTGAATTAAATATTTTTTTAGTATTACCAAAAATTCAGTAAGAATAAATAAATGGGTAGAAATTATAAAGAATTTAAAGAAAGAATCTGATTGAGATTCACTAAAAATAATTGCTATTTGTAAACATTAAATAACAATCTTTTTTTATAGACAGAAAAAACAACATCTTTCCATTTTTTTGCAAATGCATTCTCCTCGAATGCAACCCTGATAAATCGACGTATAAAACGTTTATGCCCCTTACTTCTTATTTACACATAAGATTGAATGTTTTAATATCTATGAACACGCACAGCGCAAAGATCTATATTTTTCTGAAAACCGCACGTAAATCGGTTAAGTCGTTTAGGAAGAGTTCAGTGACATCACACGTACAGAGGAATTGTATGTATTTATAAAAAAGCTATTTCTGTGTTTAGTGCGCCGTTTATTTTGTTGCCTGCATTCACTTTCCTTTCAACATTTTTTTCTACTCTTCCATCTCTTGAATACCGTAACGGCATTCTCATTTTCGACTTTTAGGAAATGGTTTTAAAATTGAAATATTTGGGTATTTCGCAAGTCAAATATTTCTCTTTTTTTTTCAACTGAGAGGGAAAATACTTTTGAGATGGGAATATCAAAGTCTAAGCATTTAAACAAAAATATTTTTTTTGTCTTTAATTTAAAGAATATTTATATATTAGTTATACATAGTTTTATTATTAATTTTGAATGTTCTTTCTTCAAATTGTTGATTCCGCACTAACACAGATGCATAGCTAATTATTTTATTCATCGGCTTGGAGTTAATTAGCCAAAGGGCGCGCGGATCTTTTGCCAATTTAATTGGCCGTGTTATTTAACTTTGTAAATAATTGTAACTGACCAAGTCCCTAAATAGGTAGACATTTGGCCAACAGCGACGCGAACAAGTAACCCCGCACTTGTTCGAAGTGGGGAATGCAAAGCATTTTGGTAGCGCGGCGTTAGGAATTAGCGAGCCACAGGCTGTTTGCAAAATGTGTAATTTAACATGACATTTAGTAAAACCAGAGTGGGACTAAAAATATGCTCTGAAATACTTGAATCGGTACACAATACAAAATATTTGGGAATAATTATTGATAAATATTTTAAGTGGACAGAACACGTACAATATTTTATTAAAATTATTTATTAACAATTCTTGATGGAATCCCATTGTAGTGATGTAATAACTTATATTAACATAAAAGTTATTAATTTAAAAATACTTGGTACACTTCCACTTATTAATTTGACCCCGGTAACAACTGTCACCAAGCGTAGGCGATACGGTTAGCTTGGCTATGAACTGCGGATGCCTCCTGAGATATAGAATACAGTTCTTCTTAGTGTGAAACAGAACAAGAACCCTGGACGGGTTGTTTCGATTTGATGGCTACTTTAAGGAAAATCCTGAATAAGGAAATTAAAGAAGGGGGGGAGGGAAATGTCGACCGTCGAGCAGAGTGCAGAGGTTTCGCTTACATTTTTTAAATATTTTATTTATTTATTTACATACATTTATTTTATTGCACATTATTTGAGACATAAGTCCCAACTCTATGGGACTAAAGGTCCTGTGTTGAGATGGGACGAGCAATTAGTTGATACAGACACATGAGTATATCATCACAAATATAAGACCAGAAACACAAAAAAAAAATTTAAAAAAAATATATGTCCCATCTCTGTTGAAATCGATTTCTTTTCATGTTCCCAACCATGTAACCAGAAGTCAAAATCTGCTATTTATCAAGTCTTCTAAGAGCAACTTTTGTTTTTATGCCCCAATGTCCAGAATGTGTACATTAGTCAATTCATCACACGACTTGGAATTCTTTGGGATAGAACTTCCGGCTTTTCGTAGATTTCTTCGCGACTTAACAGTGTGGAATGAAGTTGGGTTGGCATGGTTTAGCTCAAAGCCTTACGTCTTTAGTTTTTATGAATACATTGTATACCATTATTGTATTGCCCTTGTTTGTCTTTTCTACATAGATTCATGTTCTTTATGTTCAGTTTATTTTATTCATGTTTCTTCATGTAACTGTTGTTATTGGCGTAGGCCGTATATATAATGAATAAATAAATGTGGCACATCAATATGGTAACCAGTAAACTTTAACGTTCAGAAAATCATCAAGGAGTTTCCCACTCAAATCCCTCAATGCTTGAGATCGCAGATTCGATATCTGTTTAAAGGGTTACTCTTCATGTAATAGATGATCAAGAAACGTTGCATTTGGTGTTCCGATGCAGTGCCCTGTACACCATTTACGATGATGATGATTTGGCTTATATCACATCTGTTTTTAAAATCATTTTTCCGTATCGGTTAAAATATCAATTCATCTTTTAAATAATAAAGACATATTAGTAACACTGTAGATTTGTGGGTACCCAGAGGTATTTCCTTAGTAAAGAATCAATACTCTTTGAACATAGATTTAAAATACTTCTGGTACGCTCTGTAGGGTGGTATTTTTTTCTATTTTTGTTTAATAATCATTAATATATTCGCCTACAGCTTAAATAAAAGTCTGAAATGATCATGAGCATAGATAAATATTTCAACAGAGATGGAGAACCTTTTTAAAACAATGGGAACGCGTGGAAATGTACAAGGCTTACAAACTTTTATTGGATGTCAATATGTTTATTTTTTTATTTGTTCCGACGTTTCGGCTACCACCATTACAGGAGCCATTAGCCATTACAGGAACGGGTCAGTATGTCATCGAAGTGATTCTCAAATGTAAGTTTGCTATCAAGAATAACAACCAGATCGCGTACGGTATCAACTCTCTGAACAGGTTGGTTTTCTAATATATAATGATATGGGATGGGATGTTGACCTCGCGAAAAAGAAATAAGCCAACACTTTGATACATTGACGTTAATACGATTTTTCAAATAGTATTCTGTCAAACGGTTTAGATCATCTTGAAGTTTAAGACAGTCAAGGGGATTCTTAACTTTGGAGTATATTTTTTTATCATCTGCGTACATCAAAAACCTTGCGTTCATAAATACAACATAAATATCATAGAGATACGCGTTGTAAAACAATGGTCCCAAATGCGATCCCTGGGGTACTCCGGAGGAAATATCAGCAAACTCACATCGAAAACCACCAAGAACTACAGCTTGGCTTCTATTGCTGAGATAAGGTAAGATCCATCTGTGAACGTCTCCTTTTACACCCAAGTTTAAAAGTTTTCTTATAAGAATTATGTGATCCACTCGGTCGAAAGCTTTTTCGAAGTCTGTATAGATTACATCAACCTGCTCGAGTTATTTGTGATTGAGCCACAGGAATACTTATTTAGTGCACAGCGCCTTTGAGGTAATTTTCACGAAAATGGCGCAATATAAATTATCCAATTATATATATAAAGTTGTATCTCCATTTTATCGTTATTTTTCTTTAAGCAATTGAAAATTTGTTTCATCTTTACGTTTGGGTATCACGTACAAAAGCCTTCGTATTACTGTTTGATTTAAAAAACTTCAAAATAATGTTTATGAAAGAATGCCGTTCGGATTTAGCTTTTGAAAAAATGAATTTCGTTCAAAACTTTGGCTGTCTCGTGTTTGTTTTACAATGTTTGTTTTCAGCCCAAAGCCGGAATTATGCAAACAGAACGAGAGGCGGCTTCGGTCGGCAAAGTCGCTTCGTACGGAGGTAGATGTTGGGAGATAAATCGACAACTTGACCCGAGTACCACCTACCCGCGGTAACGAAGAGTCAGAAAATTACTAGCGACCGACCGAAGTTTCGGTTTCGGAAAGTAACAGCTAAAAAAACGAGTTTCGGCCAAAGATTGGTCAAAACTTCGGCTCATCCGACACCAGCGATCGGGATGCGTCAGATTACGTACGGCTGTACTCGGATGCATTAGAGTGGGGCCGACGATGTATAAAGTTTTTATTTTTTTAGACATCAGAGTGAAAAGGGTCTAACAAGTTGCATTTTGGATCACATTGCACGTAAAAATTATTTAAAAAAATATTCCATACTACTTTTGGCCCTCAACCGAGGTTTCAAGTATATCACTGTCTGAACATTTTGTAAATTATCCATATTGATAAAATTATTTTTTTGTTAGTATATATCTTCATCACATTACAAATTCAAACACGTTTTAAAACTACCGAAATGCAAAAAAGTTCACACTCTGCGGAACTGATTCCGTTGAGCGCCTGGTTAATATTGTCGAAAACAATGGCTCATAAAAACAATGCTACCCATTTATTACGAAACAAAGTGCAACTCACGCCCCTAAATGATTATTCAATAAGGTTAAATGTACATTATAAAAATTAATTGGACTGATTTTCTTACTTAAATAAGAAATGACAGACGGTTTACCGCAAAAAATCGACTTTTCGAAAACTTCAAGCTCTAGTTGAAGGCCAAAAATGGTACCGAATTTTTTTTTTGACATTTTATGCATTCCGAGTAATCCAAAAGGCAACTCTTAAGACCCCTTTCATTTCAAAATTCGGAAAAAAAATATCGGCTCACCAGGGTGTATCTTATGGTTCGTGACTCGGCCACGTGACCTGTGAAACTTATGCCGTTTTTTTCATTGTGTATTTAATTTAACACTTATGAACTCGTAAGTTTTAACAGCTTGCCCACCACATACCGCACACCGCATCTGAGGACATAAGTCTCCTTGGCGGTGCCCACATACACAGAAAAGTTGCTCGTTGCCGAACAAGTAAAGCTGCCTGAAGGAACTCTCTGTAATCTGGTAGCCTTAGCATATTTTTGCTGAAAGAAGTGCATAATATGTACTTCATTAGAAAAGAGGGAAGTGAATTCTTCACTGACTGGGTTTAAATTGATTGGACATGATCAATTTGCTGAAATGATTACAAAACTTTTTAAAAGCCTTGAAATTATGTTTTGAAGCCACCATATCGGTATATCTGACAGGACCTATAACAGGGCCACGGGTAGTAGGGAGAAGCTCCATTCGGTAATCATAGAATGTGTTCAGAAGATTGATTAAGATAACCGCAGCAGCACGAAGGGGAATCAACA
This sequence comes from Micrasema longulum, assembly GCF_059751315.1. Taxonomy (NCBI): domain Eukaryota; kingdom Metazoa; phylum Arthropoda; class Insecta; order Trichoptera; family Brachycentridae; genus Micrasema; species Micrasema longulum. The sequence goes on from NW_028278465.1 coordinate 80,885, forward strand.
ATATTGAAAAGTCATTTGTCAATTAACCATCGTACGTTTTAACAATAAAAACGACTAATTTTGGGCGTTTTGAAGTGACTTTTAACTGATTTAAATAAGTTTTGTTGTCGGACAAAACTAGAACAGAAGCCGCAATTCGGTTTCCGTTTCGGCTGAAAATCTTGTTTCAATTGGTCATTAAAAATTACTGAAAATCGGGGCACATTGTTAAAAAAAAAAAATTACAAAGTTCAATCGCACATAATAAGTATTATTTAAGCATTCATCATTATCATTTCCTTTTCGGAACCTAGTGGTGCATAGGGCACAGCATTTTGAACCGAAGGCAATGTATTTCGATCATCTGTTAGATGGTGGTAAGATATTTAATCCAGGAACAATGAACAAGATCCTTCAAACTTCTAACTAAGGAACTACAAAACGTTGAATCACTAGTACAGTTTAAAGAAGGTTTGAGGTCTTGGATTAGCATGGAAGGAACAGATACACATTCTTTAAAAAAATATTAAAAAATGCATATCACAAACATATCATGTTTTCGTAATATCAGCATATGTTAATTTGGTTTTTCTTTTCTTTTCTTTTCATAGTCATGTCATACCATATATATATATATGCTATTAACTTTTTAATAATTAAAAAAGGAATGGCCCACGCTCAGACGCTGAAGTCTTTGTGGGTATTTTTTTCCAATTTATGTTATAGCTTAATTTTAAGATCTATTTTTCTAAAGTGTATTTTTGTAATTATGTTTCTATGTAAATAATATATGTATGGAAAAATAAACAATTAATAAAAAAATGAAATACTGCAGTTTTAACGACCTTTTAAATTGCATTTCAGGACTTGACGAATGGTAGACGAACGCGCCTACCACTTCACAGCGAGGCGGAATTGTCTCTACTCGATTTCCTTCTACATGATTTTTACCTGAGAGCAGCAATTGAGTCGAAAATACTCTTTCGTGGTTATTGTTCTTTTTCACACTCCGAACTGTATTCTTTATTCTCCAGGACACCGAATAAAACATTTTAACTTATTGTTTTTTTCGGAAGAAATTGCTTTATGGCAATAAGGCCGCTATTGCAAAAACAGGAATTTATAAAATGTTAAATAAAAAAAAAAATACTTAACAGTTAAATAAAATCTACGTACAATTTTAAAGACAGCAATAATGAGTTTGTGAAATATATAGGCGTATGTTAACTGTATGTTTAAGAAAATTGGTTAAGTAATTAAAAATTGTAACAAAAATAGTAATAAAACAATGAAAGAAAGATGAAATCAAATCAATAAAATTAAATTACAATAAATTGATTAGAAAAATATTTATCTGTGAGTGTAAAAATGCTGTTTCGAATTTAGGAATATATGTATTTTTTAAATAATTGTTCTAGATCTCTATGAGACCCTATAGATCAGTGTTTTTCAACATGTGGGTCGCGACCCCCAGGGGGTCGCAACGTCTTGCTTGGGTGGTCACGGTTCCCAGCAAAGTAAAAAGCAATATTTTAAGGTCCCACACTACAGTAAAATACTTTTGCTTAAGGTAACACGATGTTACATCACAGCACGCAAAGGATTTTTTCACCACAGCCTTTAACTTTATGAAACTTAACTCTTTTAAATGCACCTGGTTCTTACTCGGTTTTTTTACTTAACTCTTTTTTGGCAATGTATCCCATAGGATAGATAATATTATGATCTCATTTTTTATTATGAACTAAAACACAAGTAAAACAGCATCAAATTTTTAAAAAATATTCTTAAGTGCATTTTCACAATTATTTAATTATTTATATTTATTTATTATCATATTATATACTTAGATAAAATTTAACATTTATACTACGTTACTTTTACCATCTAACTAGGGTTTTTTACCCTGTTCTAAGGCAGTTAAAAAAATATATTTAAATAGGTAATCAATACATAGAAAAATAAATAACGGTATTAGACTAAGTAAGAAAACAAAGTAAAATGCATCGTAGTTAAAATTTTAAAGAAAAAAATTTATGTAACAAAGTAAAAAATGTAGTAAAAACGTATACAAAAACCCAGTAAAATACATAGTAAAAAAAAATATACGTAGTAAGATACATAGTAAAAGAAAAAGTTATAAACATATTTTAAAACCAAGTAAATACCTTGTAAAAAACAAAATACATAGCAAGAAACATAGTAAAAGACATAGCAAAAAAATATATTAACAAGTATATGCATAGCAAAAAACATTGTAGGAATAAAAATCATATGAAAAACATAGTAAAAGATGTGATAAATAAAAAAATGTATATTTATAGTAAAAACAGAGTATAATGTAATGAGGATTATAAACAATTCAATCAATAAATAACTAAAAGCATATAAATACAATTCAAATAAGAACATGTATTGTGCTGGCCATCTAACAGCCACCATCAACCCCTCAGACTCTCTGCGACCAATTTCACTGAGGAAAATAGTCAGTTACTTCTTTATCCATAATAAACTTAGATAAAAACAAAAAAAAATAATTGTATGGGATTCTGAAGCCTTTACAACCATCAAAAGTGAAAAATAATATTTTTGCGTTCTACCAAGACAAGGAAGGGAAGCCGTTTACTCGTAAATAATACATTGTTTTGCCCCAGAACTCGACCATTGTCCACATGTCAACTTGTAGTAATTTGTAGGACCAAACATTGTCTCGAGACCTTTCCAACGAGATAGGCGGGCAGGCTATCTCCGCGGAACAACGCCTCGCGGGTGGCGTGGTCGACAGAAAACAATCCTATTTCTTATTGAGTTCGTCTTTTAACAATTCCAATACATTTGGGTATAAAACTAATAATATATTGCGTGAATTCGCTAGTGATAAACGCCGTTATGTATTTATTTTCGCAGCGTTCACGTGCGAACTGCGTCAGAATTTTCGTATTGACCCCGCGTTCTTTTCTGCGCGATCGAGGCAGTTTACGAAGCTGGGAAATTACAATATCTATTGTACTTCCCACATATATCGGCCCTTAAAAGGACAATGCGTCGCGTCGGTAGAATGTGGCGAATGGCACTTATAATTCAAATCCTCCCTTGCCAGCAGTGTACTTATTTTCTCTTCATCCAGAAAACTTTAAACTTATTATTTATTTATATTTTTTATTTGCAATTTCATAAATAAACCTTACATACATTTAACAAAATATTTTTTCTTTTAAAATTCACATTCTACTATTAATGATAATATTTTTAACGTCTTTTGTAAAGGTTGTCTGAGTCTTTTGTTTAGTTTTGTCTGGTAGTTTATTGTATAATTTCAGTCCATGGTTTATTAAGCTCAACTGTCCTTATCTCGTTTTAGAAATATTTTTAGAAATATTTTTCCGATATTTTTTTTTTTCACAATTTTTTTTTTTGCACCACATCAGGCCACGAGGCCTAATTACAGTGGTGAATTACATCACAGAGCACCCAGGCTTGAGAAAAATCACATTTTAATTTTTGTGTTCTCACCGGGAATCGAACCCGGAACCTTCCGTGCGTGAGTCAAGCGTCTTGACCACTACACCACGGAGGCCGCCGTATTCTCGTATTATGAACATGTTTACTAAAGTTTTTTTCAAGTTTTAGTTCTTCGTCTACAATTACATCAGTGGCTAATTTATGAATAAATTTAAGGGATTCTAGTTTAAAAAGTTCAGATAAATTTAATTTTTTAGTTTGTTCAAAAAGTTCTTTAGTTGCTGTTAGATAGGGTAGGTCATATACTTATGTTAATTAAATGAAGAAGTAGTGGTTTTAAAAATAAAATAAAATATTTTTCAAAAGACTATTTAGCTGAACTATATTCGATATTCGTCCAAATCACAATTCGTGGCATCTCTATTAAATACGTCGCCGCTAAAGTCACTATTTTACGGGTAGTATTCAAATTGAGGTCCTGGGGTCGCCAGATCAATTTACTGGCAAAGGGGTCGCGTATTCAAAAAGGTTGAAAAACGCTGCTATGGTTTGAAGTCGTTCTGTGTTCTGTCCGACAGTGGCCGAATATTTACACATTTGATAGTCAAAATTGACACAGCGCAGAACTGTTTGGACAAAAGTTAGTTGACATAGCTGGAGTTAGTTGATTTAGGATAGGGGGATTTAGCACTTACTACCGCGGTCTACTTTGAACATATTTAGGAAATACTCTGTAGACAAAACAAAACAAAATACGACGTTACTATTATTATCATAGTTAGAACAAGAAAACTAGACGAAAACATCGATTTCAAGATACGTAAAGGTATAAACTTAAAAGGTGTCCAAATTCCACAGTGGATATGAATTCTACTTTTGATTTATCCTGTTATAAAATTATTAAATTAAATATTAGAATTAACAGTTTGACAGTATCAACAAGAAAAGGTATTTACATATTCATAATACAAGGCTAGCATAACGTGAAGGCTTTTCAGTACCGAGGTTTTTAATCAAGTATGGCCAAAGAACACTTCATTATACAATTCCAAAAAATTTCAATAAGATTCCTTAATAGATCTTAAAAGAAAATGTTGACAAAACTTTGAAGATAAAAAGAACCCATTGGCTCATATGTAACAAGGCTTTATATTGATAATTATTTTATGTAAATATTCTACCACATATTTATTTTTTTGTATATATATTTTGTGTGAAAAATACATATGCTTGTCTTTTAGTTCTTAAAACTGTTTATGTTACTTTTAAAATTTATATAATTTCTTTAACTTTTTTCATTGTAAAGGAAAAAAAAACCTGCTGACAAGCCGGTTTTGCGGTTTAGTGGGTTTAATTTTTTTTCCTTTTATGTTTTCTGTTCATGTATGTATCTTTAATAAAAATAAATAAATAACTTTTATTTATTTACTTAAAACTTCAAGGCCAAAAAATAAGTACATTGGCAAACTTTTTGCAAAAAGTAATATCTTCTAGCCAACCAAAAAATAGACTTGAAAAATTTGTACTAAAAAACGAAAATATTTTTCAAAAGATGCATACATGAAAAAAAAAACCTTAATTAATTAAAAATAACAGCTGTTTTTTTGACGAAGAGATAGGGCTTGCACATATTACCTTTAAAAAAGTACATTATGTGTTACATTTTAAAGGGTATTTGTATAATATCGTCTTATTTTAAATTATTTTACCAACTTACCGATAACATGTGAAGGACAGTTATTTATTTATTTAATACAGGTCCTAAGACAATTACAACAGTAATAAGAAGAAACATGTATACAAGAAACTGAAGAAAAGCAACGGCAATAAAATAATAAGACTTCGAGATAACCCATGCCAATCCATCTTCATCCTACACTGTGTTAATGGCAAAGAGATCTATGAAAAGCCGGAAGAATCCCAAAGAATTCCAAGTTGTGTGACGAATCCATTTTACATATTCTGGACATTGGGGCATAAAAAGATAAGTTGCTCTTTAAAGATTTGATAAATTGCAGGTCTGACATCACTAATAGAATTGTATTTTTAAAATGCATGTGCAAAATGTCCGTCTCAGTTCTACGTTTCTCCAATAAATACAAATTGAGAGATCGCAAGAGAATCGAATTTAAACATTTTTGAATATTTGATAAACAGATTATTACAAGTAGCTTGTAAGCGCAAATTTATAAAAATGGTAAAGAATAGTCTCAAACGCGAAGGGGGACAGCTATAGTGTTCTTAAAAAGTAAATTTAATTCATGAATTATTAAAGTAATTTTAAAGAAACCCTTAACATTCAATACGGAAAGTCTATTTAAAATATTTAAGGTTTATTCAATAGACACTCTTTATAAAATAAATTCCATTATACAAATTTATATAGAAGAAAATATAAAAGAATTTGAGATGAACAAGTCACTCAGATACCAACATAATATTAAAATTCCTAAATTCCACACAAGTCATGGTCAAAAAAGCTTTGTCTTTAAAGGTGTAAAAAAATATAATAATCTCCCCAATGAACTAAAAACTATTAAAAATAATATATCAGTAAATAAATTTTATTATATAAATAAAAGACAAGTGATACTTTAATCCACAAATTTAAAATATCCAGTGACTGGTTTCATCGCTTTCGCGACATCTTCGAGACTGGTATCTTTATTAAGGAGTTCAATGTATTTATACAAAACAAAGTTAAGGATAGATAATTCAAAATTATATGAAAGTAAATTAAATTAAGTTATTTTTATCTTAAAGATCACTATCAACATTTTTTCGGGTTGACTGATGAGTTGATAAATATAATTCTATTTTAATGATTTTAGTATTTAATTTTATTTTAAGTGTCCCATCCTTCGTGAGTGTGATTTTTGTCAATTATGATTTCTGAAAAACTCCTTAATAAAGATACCAGTCTCGAAGATGTCGCGAAAGCGATGAAACCGGTCACTGGATATTCCAAATTTTTGGATTAAAGTATCACTCGTCTTTTATTTAAATAATAAATTATAATAAACTTAGATCAAGAATTTTTACTTACAAACTTAAATGTTTCAAATAAATAAATTTAAAGTAAATCAAAAAAAATTTTTTGAACACGTGTAAAAACTACATTAAATTTTAATTAGTATGAATGTATTATTGTTTTCTGTTTTTTTCTTCATAATATACCCTATGTTTTTATTTTTTTTCTCATGTACTCGTATTTCAAAAAATGATATAAACTGTTATAAATAAACAACTACAACAGTGTAAGTCACTCTCCAAGCAAAATAGTTAGTCTTTTTTTTGAGAGTTACAGTGATAACATTTACTAGATGTATAAAAGTAGATCAGTATAGAATTTTAAAAAACATGTACCTTTTACGAAATTTATTAATAATTTATTTTTTTTCATTACTCTTCTGATATTTGTATAAATTGCTGTTATTTTTCTTATGTTTATAATTAATTAGTTGAAAAAATATACAAGCCCTTTTATTGGTCTCAAAAAGTTCGAATCCCCTTTTTTACAATGCACACATCCGGAACACAATAATAAACATAATGTTCTTTATGCACATTGTAAATAAGGTTTAGATCTGCCCAGCGGGGACCCGTTTTATGGCCGTTTGTTAATAAATATTAAAAATGGTATTGAGAATGGAGAACGGTAGCCACGGACAGGAATTTATAACGTCTTCAATAAAATTAGGATTGATCTCCGATTTAATATCGTATTACGAGATGCTGCGTTTTGGTCTTCAAATAATGCCATGCCGAACGGCGATTTGGAATTCTTCGGCGATTGTTACAGATCCAATCAGGTTTATTGGGCTCAGTCATTCGGCAAGACGTGCTAAGCTACAAAATATAAAATAATAACAAAAAAAAAAAAACAAATAACCACCACGCCGATTCCCCGTAGGGGTAGGCACAGATATAAATAATAATGATAAAAATCATAGTTTAACAATATTTTGAGTTTGTCCAAATTTTTGTAGACAAGGACTGGATTTAACTCCCGGGGGAGCTGTTTATAATAACATATTACAACAGAGATGAAAAACATTTGAGAGAAGGTAATATAGAAGTCTAGGCATCTACAGGGCTTATGACTTGTCAATGGCTGGTTTAAGTGGCCACTTTACACACTGTGTAACATTCACCATTCTGCCCATATTAGAAAATCCATATTCCTTCAATTCTTTCATCTGTTGATGTTTGTGAAGTTAAATAGCTGAAACCTTTAATTATGCGGGTGAGATTCATCTAATTGAATTATTTCACCTACATACTAGGCAACACCTGAAAATATTATTTTTTCAATTTCTACACTAATTCTTCATTTATCAACAGCGTTTTGAGTTTGTTCAATTTTTTGTAGACGAGGACTGGATTCAACTCCCAGGGAAGCTGTTAACATTAACATATTACAACAGACAGGTTTCAGCTTTTCAACTTCACAAACATCTACATATGAAAGAATTGAAGGAATATATTGTTCAAATATGGGCAGAATGGTGAATGTTACACAGTGTGTAAAGTGGCCACTTAAACCATCCATTGACAGGTCATAAGCCCTGTAGATGCCTAGACTTCTATATTACCTTCTCTAAAGAGTTCTTAACCTCAATTACAACTAATATACTTTCAGTTATATTTTTTTCCCTCAAAGTATTGTTTTAATATTTTTTTTTAAATTTCTGTGTTCTTCAGCTCTGTTGTAATGTGTTAATAATCATAGTTTACCTACAAAAATAACAATTACTTTATCTACTAAATACACACTTAGGTAAAAGATTTCTCTGGATCCCGTCTAGTCTGCCTAACTAGGTACAACCTGTTTTAAGGCAGACATTTTTATGCAAAAATAAACAATGACATTACTACCTACTGGGTAATTTATTATAAAGTTATACAATATACCATTTATTATTTTAGAATATTTTTTAGTAAGTTTTCCGATTTTTCTCTACCTAAATCCAGTAACATTTTTTTGAAATTGAAATCGGGTCATGGTTTTATAATATTCGGGTAACATATTGAATATTTTGGGGCCCAGAAACCTGAAATTTCTTTGCTCGAATTCAGAGTTTGTGATAGGCCCCATGACCCATTCTCTAGTTTGACTTTTGGTAGTGCGGGAGAGGTCCTTTTGGGATTTGGTGGAATTATTTGCTTTCACGAACACTATTATTCTAGAAAAATATATCTGTCCACAAATTCCTCAAATATATAACGCTATATCACTCTGTTTTTTCATACAGACCTAGCTTCCTCTACATTCATAGATCAATTGTTTATTGTTTTTTTTTGCACCACAACAGGCCAGGGGGCCCAATTACAGTGGTGAATTACATCACAGAACACATCACATTTTAGACACACAGATATTTATCATCATTCCCTTTCCGCACCTAATGGTGCATATGGCGCTGCATTGGTTCACCAATCGCAGTGCGTCTTGATATTTTTTGTTACGCGAAGGTAAGATGATCAGTCTTACGCTTCAGGTACCAGTCCAGGGACTATGAAATATTCTAGTGTAAAAACGCTTTGAATCGGGTTGTGGTCCCGTGGCTAGTGTTGCGGACTCACAGATCAGAGGTTTGAGGTTCGAATCCCACTCTACCTTGATTTCTATATTCGAATAGTCAGTTAGATACAACTCGTTAAAAATGGTTACCAAAATTTAAATATTTGGGTAAATTATTGAACGCTAATATTTTTTTAAAAACAATTTCTAAAAAATAAATATTTGCGTTCTTTTGATTTACCCAAATATTTTATTTTGAGGGCCATTTCCAACGGTTGTAAATAACTCACTATTGGAAAAAGACAAAGATATTGGGGTAGAGTGGGATTCGAACCTAGGACCTTTGAGCCGTTAGTCCGAGACACTAGCCACGGGACCACGACCCGATTCAGGTACGTATTTCGGGTGAACCATGTCGGGAATCGAACCCTAGACCCCTTGCATTTGCATGGTAGGCAAACGCGCTGGCCATTACACCACGAGGCCCGGTAGATAAAGTTGAAGATAAATGTTATCCCTTCAGTAAAATTAAGTTTACAGTATGAAAAATAGAATTTACACACAATTTTAATTACAAGAGATCGACAATAATAGATACTCTAAACATTTTTGCGTGCTTGTTTATTAACAATATTTTGGGTATGTCCAAATCAGTGTAGTCAAAAAAATTTCCTTGAAATACATCATTTGTATAGAAAGATTTAGACATATCTACCTTAAATATTGTAATGAGGAAATTCAGTAGTTTTTTTGTTTTTTTTTTTTTTGCACCACAACAGGCCAGGAGGCCTAATTACAGTAGTGACTACATCACAGAGCACCCAGGCTTGAGAAAAATCACATTTTTAATTTTTGTGTTCTCACCGGGAATCGAACCCGGAACCTTCCGTGCGTGAGTCAAGCGTCTTGACCACTACACCACGGGGGCCGCCAACGCCCCTTTCTACCCTTTACAGTCTGTATTACGCGATGGGTTAAATAACCCGCTAAGTAATGCCGACTAAAATTGTCAAGTAAATAAATATTATTCGAATCCAAAAAAACCGATTGAAAATTTGATGAATTTCCAACTTTATTTCCGATTTTTAAATCGCCCTATAATATCCCTAGTTTGAATTTATTTTTGACAGAATGGAGGTACAGTGTTTTGCGTGTGATACAACGCCTGTCAACCAGAAGAGTATTAGTTTTTTAAGCCTCACTATAGTAAGGAAATAAGGTGAGATTTGGGATTATATAGGTACGATTAGACACGGTGATTGGTGACGACTGTTTTGCCGGCTAGAAACGTCGATAAACATTTTTTATCGACTTGTCGATATACGGGTATTTGACCCTCATAATCAATAAATATCTAGTCAAAAGAAATAAATGGGAAAAAATTATAGGTAATGTAAGGGAAAAATCTGATTAGGATCCATAAAAAGCGAATGTTTTTGTAAACATTAAAAAACAAACTTATTTTAAATACAAGAAAACAACATTCTTTCTTTTTTTTGTTCGCTGGGAAAAAGATTTATGCTTCTAATTTTTTTTTACACACTCGATTGAAAAAAAATAATGTCTTCGAACACGCGCAGTGTAAAGACCTAAATTTCGCTGAAAACCGCACGTAAATCGGTTAAGCCGTTTAGGAGTTTAGTGATATCACACGTACAGAAGAATTATATGTATATAAAGATTAGGTAAATAGATTTTTGACTGGATTTTTGGTAATACTAAAATAATATTCACTGACATTAAATACATTTTTGAAAATCGCATTCATGTATAAAGTGCACCCCTGTTGGTGAGAAGAGTCGTGTTTGACATTAATTTGCAAAAAGAATTCTATATTAAAAAATGAATTATTTCATGTTTTGGAATTCAACCATAAAAAAGTACCTAGGTACTTACTTATCAATGAAAAGTCCTCTTCCAAGCTAATAGCAGGCAAGCCAACGTTCAGGCAGGACGACGTCTGTTGGGTCCGCTAGTGTATAATATAATCATTATTAAAAAGGTGTTTTTACACTGCAGTGTTTTATTCACCAGGAATGGCATCTGTTAATCAGCTTACCTTCATGTAACAGATGGTCGAGATATGTTGCATTTGGTAGGCTAATGTAGTGCCCTATACACCATCGGGTGCGGACGAATTATATTGGCTTATTTTATGATCAGCTCCGTGATAAATATTTTTTCAAAATGGACGATTTATGACTCAACCCGTTTTGCTTTATGACAGAAATAACAAAAGGTAGTCGAATGCAGTTGATTGGTTAAGTAATTATTACTTATTCAGAGACTTAAGGTTTGACTCCTGATGAAACAAATATTTACTGTTCCAAGTAAAACAGGTATAAACATTACATTAAAAATTCTCATTTACAAATTTTCCAGTGAAATGTGAATCACCACTACAAAATCGGACTATTGTCGGAAAAAATATACGAATTATCAAAATACCAAGAAGTACCTGCAATTATTTTGTATTTCAAAATACATAATATGTTGTTATGTGTATTTGTTTGTGGAACTAGAATTCTGAGAATTAGAGCTATTTAAAATTTTCAATTGCGGGGTTGTTTGATTTTGAAAGTTATTTATCATTATTTATTTTTTTTCAATATGTTTTATTTAGAAGTAAAATTTTCAAAAAAGTGTTACTTACACATTAAGGCGAAAAGTCCATTACGGAAAAAAAATCACATAGCCATTTTGTAAAGCGCCCCTGAGGTATTATGTTATGAAAATAACGCTGTATAAGTTTTCCATAGTATGAAAAATATTTTTTTAATTTCTTAATAGACTTTCAAACTAAGGTTGATTAATTTTTTAATTTACCTATCGTATTATCATCGCTACGATTATTTAAAGTTTGGTTTTTTTTTAAATTATTCTGCGCACTAGTTCTCTTCGGTGAGTTGTCCTAATTGGTGAGTTGACTTTCCGGGAATTGGAAATATATCACAATACAACTATCTGTCATTGGTTGATTTAGAAAAACTTGTGAGGTGTTTTAAAGTAGTTCATTTTTATTAATTTTTTCGTTCATTTTGGAGAAACTTAGCCGTACAATCAAATGATCAAATTTTTACCGCGTGTAAGAAAACATTTTTTATATCCAATTTCCCGTAGCTCTGAACGTCCCCATTATAGTAATAATAATAATAAACCAGCCAAAGACACGTCATAAGATCTAGACTTTTTTGATGCAAGTCTTTCTTAATTTAAACAATCACTCAGATAGACCAGATCTTGTCTTGAGGTAGTCATTATTATTAAATTATTTGTCCCGGCTTTAATTTTTTTTTTCAATTGAGCCATTTTTTGAATAGGTCCGTTAGTAAAAAATAAATAAATAAGCCCAGTAACAGCCTAGACTTTCATATTCCCCTCTCAAAAACGTTCTTCATCTCTGTCGTAATATAATATCAAAATAAGATTGGTCTAAAGTTCTGCATAATTTAAATATGTCTTCGCATACGCGTGCTAACTGAGAAATCTATAATATTACTATAAAAACACTTAAATCTGTGAAGGATTAAATATTTTTTATCACTAAATGTAATAAAAATCCCATAAGTTATTTAGCCTATGGCCGGTCACGTTCCATTGCTTCTTTTTACGATATTTGAATTCAAATTTAGAATTTCGAACTTGCCTCGTGTTTTATGACAGTTCGGTGTGGATGTCAAATAAAAATGTTTCTTAAGAAAACAACTTGTATGGATTTGGAAATAATGGGCAATATTCTCCGGGTTAAATGTTATGACAGAAAATATTTCACGAATAAAGAGAAAAATCTCAATGACATGTCATGTCAGCACGAATTAATTACAAAATCTTAAGTGTATCCAAATATTTGCAGACAAAAAACCTCGGACTAATAATTCGCTACCCGCTTATTGGGGTACCGTTTTACTCCATTGCATATATTATAACAAAAGCGTTCCAAAATTTTGATTTTGTTTTAACCACAAACGTGTAACTAACGGTTTCGGTTTGCGCTTGCTATGTAGTTCACTGGTTTTTTAAAGTTTTTTTAATTTGTCACTATTAAACTAAGCCAAAACTTAAAAACGACAGGGTAGATACATCAAAAAGTTTGGTCAGTGTCCGGGCGAATAAATCAATCAGTTTTGTAGGTAAACTTTTTATTGTATTAGTAATTTATCTGCGATATGTGATAAAGTGCCTTTTCTGATCCTAATAAGCATTAAAAATAAATAATAAAAATAAATAATTAAAAAAAAATATTAACCATAATATATCTTCCTTTTCTTTTCCACGTCCGCTCCTAAGTGGAGCATGTGGACATCACCAGTTTCGTACAGGAGACCCTATCGCCAGCTAGCACCCTCACCTCCTCCCACGAAAATCCAGCGCCCCTTTGTTCCGCCGAATTAAGTCAAAAGATCGTCATCGACGGCCTTCCCGTAGCTCAATTTCAAATAACTATCGACGTGCTTAAAATTATGCTAAGCATTTGAGCGATCACAATGAACAATAATGAACATGCTTAAGTTATCGCAGTCAATCAAATTCAATGTTGCCAATGAAATAAACAAAATTATTAAAGGAATAGTTCCGAGATATTTTCAAAATAAACTAAAAAATAATGAGTTCTTTCATAACTATGCAACAAGAGGATCTAAAAATATAAGACTGGAAAAGAAATCAAAAGCAATGTCCCAGAACTGCCTTATGTACAAGGGAATAAAACTATTTGAAGAAATGCCAGAAAGCATAAAAAATGAAATTATTGTAAATATATTTAAAATTAAATGTAAAAAGTATATATGTGAAAAATATTAGGTAGTATATAGTGTAAATAGTGAATATAATTAATGAAAATGTACATATGAAACAGTTAATATTATAAATTAGGATACTAAGTGTATAATAGTGATAAATAATGTTAGAATAAGTATAGATGTAAATATTGTGTTGTAAATATATGTTAGACTATGTTACATAGAACTAAATAAATAAATAAATAATAAGTCGATGTGTGTGTAATCTCTAAGTCAACGCTCGTGTCGGTTTGTTTTTTGTTTTTCTCGTAAATAAAAACAGTTCACTGCCGAAAAATCGGCGTTTACCATAAAGAAGAATACGAACTTGGCGAAATTTTTTTAATACAATTTATTTCATTAATTTTGTTAGAAAGCTTATCATAAATTTTTACTGGCATGCATATAGGGCCCTCTTGTTATTAATGATTGAATCGTTAATGGAATTTTTCATTTACTCTTATTTTTAGTGTTATGAAAGCGGCTTTTTTCTTCTTTTAATCTAATAAAAAATGGTTTACATGTTGCCAGGTAATCAGCATTAACCATTTTCCTGACACACTTTTTTTTAATTTAAAAACATACTGTACTTTAGTAGAGTTACCCCAAAAAATAATATCATATATTAAAATTGAATATACATACCATTTGATAAAAAAATAACACTATCGGTATTTCGCAGTCATTTTGATATCACTGTTCTTGATAATTTGTCAAAGTTTGACGGCGATCGGATGTTTGTTATTCTGTCAGCGTCTGTTTGGGTGAGTCCAAAAATTATTGTGGTGTGATTTTTACGATAAATAAAAATTGGAACTACGAACGTGCCTCTGTTTTTGTGTTGCTAATGAAATTTCGTGTGCCAAATCGGAAATACGAATAGTATAAGAGGTTCAAAGACGTTCGCGAATGCTTGGATGATGATTAACTCACTGGATACCCAACAACGTCAGTTATCGAAGAAAACATCAAATCGGCAAAGCAAATCGTGTTGAAAAATCGATGTGTTCCAATTCAAGAGCTTGCTGTGCTATTGAACATTTTATATGGTTCGGCAGATCATATTTTTACCGATATTTTGGGCATAAAACGCGTCGCTGCCGCGTCTGCGTGAAGCCATTCATTCGTAAGAAATGGCCCGATATGTGGAAGGACAATTCGAGGATTTTTCACCACGAAAATACGCCATCTCATACAAAGGTGATGTTTCGGAGTTTTTAGCCAAAAATTCGACTAATGTCATTGGCCAAGCATCGGACCAGGCCCCGTCTGACTTTTTTCTTTTCCCAAGACTAAAATTGCTAAGAAGAACGCACTTTGAGACGACATTGGACTATTCTATAAAAATCAAACAGACGTTTTAACAAACAAAGACCTAACTATGTTGACTAAATGGACAAACACAAACTTACTTACACTTAATGAAAAAAAATGCAATATTATCCATTTTGAAACTAGAAAAAAATGATATAAAGTAGATGCTTACATAAATAATGAACGACTTACTGAAATTGAACATGTTAAATACTTAGGACTAACAATAGACAGACAACTAACATGGACAATTCATATCAACAATTTAATTAGCAAAGTGGCGACATTTTTTAAAAATCAAAAATTTATTCCAAAAACGGAAAAAATTCTAATGTATGAAGCCTATGTAAAAACTAAAATATGTTATACGCAACTATTATGGGGAGCAGGATATCAAAATGACATAAACAGACTACAAAGACAACAAAATATAATATTAAAGTTAGTATATGACCTTCCCTATTTAACTGCAACCAGAGAACTTTTTAAACAAACTAAGCAATTAAATATAACTGAACTCTTTCAACTAGAATCATTAAAATTTATCCATAAATTAGCCACTAATGTACTTGTAGACGAAGAACTAAAACTAGTAAAAAATTTGTTGAGGTTTTTGATTTAATAGCATAATTATACATTTTTACAATTTAAAAAAAATTCACTTGTTATATTTTTACTAAAACTAAAATCCCACCAAGCCACTTTTTGTAGCTTGTTGTAATTGTAGTCAACATGGACATAATACGAGAATATCAGACAAATACCATATACAACTTTCTAAAACAAGACAAGGACAATCAAGACTAATGAACCAGGGACTGAAATTATACAATAAACTACCAGACAAAACTAAACAAAAGACTCAGACCAACTTTTCAAAAGATGTAAAAAATATTATCTTGAACAACAGAGTATAAATGAAAAATGTATATATTATTTTATGTAATATGAATGTAATAATCCGTAGGGGTGTATAAATAAATTTTCAAATAAAAAAAAAAATTGATACCATAAAAGAGAATTCGCAGCGAGAGCGAAAGGCCATACCTTTGCAGGTCTATAAAATTACAATTGGATTAAGCAATGGCATCAATGAATCGTCGCAAATGGCGAATATACTGAATGAGGTATTAAAGAAATTTATTGAAAATTAAAAAAATTGCGTTTATTTTTCCAAATTCCCGTTCATTTTTTATCATAAGGTATTATTGAATAAAAATATATTTTATCAGGTATGTAAACATATAACGAAGGAATATCGAAAATATAAAAACAGAATTTATAAAGATATTCAATTTATTAGATGTAGTGTGTGCTGGGAAGGGTAAATTAATGAGCCCGCCTTTGTCGTTTACCCATTATTTGTAATTGGATTTATTTCTAAACGGTTTCGTCATTACTGCCATCGTTCGACTGGCAATACAAACCGAGCATGACAAACGTCGTGAAATAAAATTCTTGATTTATAACTAGTCCACGACGTCGTTTGAATAATAATTTCATTTTACACCTGGACATATTTAAAAAATAATCAAATGACGATAAATCGAAATTTTATATATTTAGCTACCGGAATGTTATTGTTCAAATGTTGTAGTTTTAAATGCGTAGGTTTTATTGCGAAGGATTTTTTTGTGTTCTTTCGGATGAAGAAAACAATTCTGTTTGTGAAATAGTGCCTAAACCATAGACGAGTTTTACGTTTTACGACTCGATGGCTTCTCCCAGTAGCTCAATTACAAATAACTATCGACGTGCTTAAAATTATGCTAAGCATTTGAGCGATCACAATGAACAATAATGAACATGCCTAAGTTATCGCATTCATAAGTCACCGCGTGTTTAATCTCTAAGTCAACGCTCGTGTCGGTTTTTTTTTTGTTTTCCTCGTAAATAAATACAGTTCACTGGCGAAAAATCATCGTTTACTATAAAAAAAATAATACACTATACGAGTATTGCATTTGCAAAATAGTAAGGAGTATCTAATAGTATCTAATTGGTCGGGTTGTGGTCGTGTGGCTAGTGTCTCGGACTCACGGACCAAAGGTCTGTAGTTCGAATCCCACTCTACCCCAACTTGATTCCATTTTCTAATAGTGAGTTATTTACAACTCGTTGAAAATGGCCCTCAAAATTAAATATTTGGGTAAATCATAAGAACGCAAATATTTCTTTAATACAAAAAATTGAAAATTAAATTACGTAAAATTACTATAGCGACTGCTTTTCTTGACATTTGGCTTGCCAACTGCCGGCTAAATGCAATGTATGGTATGATAAATAATAAATAATAAATAAATAAATAAAAATAGCAGGTTTTGAATATTTTCCATGTTTACACCGGTGAAATACAAATATGTGATTGCGCAGCAGGATTATACGTCGTGAAGCGAGACATTTAATATTAGTTTATTGTACGGATGTTTCGTTGTGATCGCGAATACGATAAACAACCATGGTGAGAAATGGTTAGCACGTCGCCTGATTGAGGTCAATCCTGATAAAGAAAATCGGGTGTATATAGGTAGTGGCAGGCGCGTTCTCCTACGATGCTTGAGGTCTAAGATTCGATTCCAGAAGGGTAAAGGTGAAACATTTTGTTCTGAAATTACGTTCAAAATAATCTAGAAACTGAACCCAATTCTCGAGTTATTCATTAATTACCTACCTGTATTTGTTTAGTAATATGTCTCCGTTACTGCCCAATGAAATCATCATTTAGCCGGATTCAGATTTACAAAAGAGAACCGCGAAATGCAGGGTTATAAATTTTATTGGTACAATTTGGTAACGCGAATGATTTTATTATTTTAAACCAGGGTTCGGAGGATAGAATTATTATGTCACTCAGCAAAGTTTTGAGATTGTTCAACTTCTTATAGACAAGGACCGGATTCAACCATGAAGTCTGAAAGGTGCATAAAATACCTGGAAGTAATCATTGACTGTCAACTTAAATGCACTAATCATCTTGAAGTAATTATTAATAAACTAAGATATTTAACCTTTGTCTTCAAACGACTAAGTATTTACGCCCAGATAAATACGATTAAAATGGTATATTATGCACTTGTACAGTCATCGCTTTCCTATGGAATAATTGGATGGGGGGGAACTTACAACAGCAATATTAAACCATTAGAAACTATTTAAAAATTTGTATTAAAAATAATGCTTCACAACAATCGCACTTTTCACTCTTTCCAATTGTTCCAAGAAGCTAAACTTTTAGACCTAAGACAAATATATTGTTTTTACTGTTTAAAATATATATTTAAGAACCAAAATTTGTTCACAAGTGATTCAAATATATCAAGTAAAAGAAGGAATTGTGTTGATAAACCAGTACCAGTACACTATGAGACCGATTTATCTCCCCAGAAAAACATTCACCCGAGAGTTTGTACTTTAAAAAAATTACGAAAAAATAATACAATAAACGATGTATTGTTTTTATGATGCTCACGCTTACACACACCTAAACACTTACTCCCACACAAATACACCCTAACATACCTCTACACTTACTCTCATACAGATAAACACAAACACACCATTTTGTTGTACCATAATTTAATCTGAATAAATTTTGTTCAGAAATTTCACTGATCTGTCTTTAAGTTTTATCGTTATTATGTCATTTAATAATTATGGACTATATTTTTCTGTAAAATAAATAAAAAATAATCCAGGGAGGAAATACGAAACTACGTTTGTATGAAGAAAAGTTAGACAGCGTTTTCTTTTACTACCTGCTTAAATCTTGTGTGGCTGTGATGTCACACATATTTACAAAAAATATTTATCCTAAAAATAAAGAATTACCACTAATTCAGCAACACATCTATACAGATACCTTATACAAGAGAGAGCATAAAGATATAAATCATAACAAGAAAGACAGCGACGCTGTTCTGCTGCGGGTGTTGTCTAAAACAGATTCAGTCTTCAGTCGGTTGATGACAGTGATGGGGGATGCACGCGCGTAACATGAGCGGTGAATTTGTGATTTATTTTGCTATAGCAGGGCTAAATTATATGTTTTTTTGAATAAATTATGGAAAAAGAATTATTAAACAGTATGCCTCCATATATTTATTTTTTCGAATATCTAAACTTTAGAATATTCCGTCTTTTACTAGCGGTAACACGATGTTACATCACTGCGCGCAAAATGATTATTTACCACAGTCTTTTAAGAGTTGAAGTAAAAATACTCTCCGCCACTGAATGTCGGAAGCCGTGGATGAAATCCTTAAATGGATTACAGAATTTATCGAACCTGTCGATAAATTACAACTCTAAACCTATCGAGTAAACCCCTCACATAAAGGTGCATTTATATGTTGCAGAAACAATATTATACGCACATAGGAATATGTGTTGCGTTAAATAACCTCGTGGTGTAGTGGTTAGAGAGCTTGTCTACAACAAACAAATATGAGAGGACCTCGAGACTCACACACTGGACGCTGGACGTCCCTGATTTTACGAGACCGATAAGTATCAAAGTACCGAATAGATCTGCAAGATATTACCAGACTACTTTTGTTGTGGCATCTGAGGTGGTATTTTGAATCTTTTATATTGTATGAGACTCGTCGCACATTATTCATTCAGTATGTATCAGTTAAATTTTAAAATAAAATGCTTTTTTTCAGAATACGGTTTTGAAATTTAACATACTTTTAAAAAATACAATTTGTAACATTTCTTAATTTGAATTTTAACAAAAAGGTTTCAAACTTCTTACCAAGCTCTTTTTTGTACCATTTTTAATATAATTACAAGTTTGAAACAATTATTTTTTTATACTTACGCACCTACACACACGCACCCTCTCCCTCATTCATTCACGCATACACACATTCACATACACATGAATACAAACGTCACACACATACAATTACGTAAACTCTTTTCTTATATATTATGTGTCATTAGATTTACAGTGGATTTTTTTAATTGGCTTTAGTATTGTTCATATTTTTCTACTTATTTTGCTTATGTAATAGCTGTAAAAATCCCAAATAAAATTAAATAAAAATAAAATATCCCTCAGAGAGTAGTTAATTTGGGGATTTTTATTTTTCGCAAGCGTTTATACTTTTTTATATCTGGCCACACTGATCTTTAAACGTCAAATAAACATGAACAAGAAATGATTTTCATTTAGAACATTATTGCGACCTTAAGGGTTACCTAAAACACTTAATTAGCTTGAATTGATCAAACCGTATTTTTTTTTTCGTTTTTTCTAACGGTTTTATACATCGTTTGACGTTTAATCATTCGGGTGGCAATTACATGAAGCAAAGTCTCATGGCATTAAAAAAATTTAAAAAACCCAAATTATTATTTTCCAAACAGAGGTATTTTCTTAGTTCTCCAATCGTCAGACTACACCGGCTCGGAAACGAGTATGGAGAAATTGATTGACAAAATACGCAAGATTAAAAACACGCAACCTGGTTTGCATTTAGAAGAAAAGGGACAAAAATGCAATCTGCTGCTTTAAAATCGCTCGAGTAAAGTAATATTCTAAGACACTATATTCTAAATCAACTAACATGCTCTCCAGTAGATACTGAGTCTTAAACATTCGTCCAGGTTTGCGGATCTATTTCGCACACCGGATTGTATTCTTCATCCGCCGGACACAGAAAAGGTAATTTTATTCAGCAATAATTCATTGTTCCTCGACTGGAACCTGATACGTAACATATCGTCGTGATCGTAGAGCAACGACGGATATGGGGAAAATGCTACATTGATCTTCTTTTACATGTGATCTTCAAAAGGTTATGTAAAGGCTTTTTATTACAGGTTCGAAAAAAATTCAATATACATAACTAATTGAAGTATCTAATAATATAAGTTTGCTCTTATCTAGTCGTAAAAAGTAGTAAAAAAATCAAATGCGTCGTTGTCCTACGATCATGACTATTTAAGTATACAGTACTCGAAATTAAATAAAGAACATTGGGCTTAAGAAAGAGACTGCCGACTTAGTCGGCTAACTTTAGCTTTGTAGAGCGTCGTAACTAACTAACTAACTAACCATCACGCCATTTCCCCGGAGGGGTAGGCAGAGAGGATAGAACGCCACATCACTCTGTCCTGGCACACTTCCTTTGCTTCCTTCACATTCATACATCTTCTCATGCACGCACGTCGATTATTCAGACTTTTCACATGACCACTTTCAAGAATTTGTTGTACTTGATCATGCCATGTCTTTCTCGGCCTTCCTCGACTTCTACAACCAGACACATTCGCATCATAAATCTTTTTAGCCGTTCTTTCATCATTCATTCGCTCCACATGACCGAACCATCGCAAAAGACCTTTCTTAATTTTGTCGATAATGCTTAACTCAGCCTTGCATTCTGCTCTAATTTCGACGAGCGTCGTCTTTGTCATTTATCCATGCTTTAAATACCGGACTTCGCAACAGAGTCGACGCTTTACAAAGTCATCCTCATTCTTAACTCTTGTGTGGCTGTGATGTCACACTAGTCGACACAAAACTTGGTATATCTCTCTTATTTTTTAAAATGATGAATTCGTATTTTTTGTGTTGGAAATTTTCACACCCGATTTAGAAAGTAAAATTTGTATAGTTATGCATAATGTTAATGCAAAAAATATTTATCCTTGCTACGCGAAGAATGAAGAATGTCCGCAAGAATGAGAAATTCAGCAACACATCTATACAGATACCTTTTACAAGAGAGAGCACGAAGATAGAAGTCATAACAAAGAAGACAGAGACGCTATTATGCGTCGGGTGTTGTCCAAAACAGATTCAGTCTTCAGTCGGTTGATAACAGTAATGCGGGACTCACGCGCGTAACATGAGCGGCGTATTTGTGATTTCTAATTTATTTTGCTCTTACAGAGCTACATTATATGTTCATTCGCATTAATGGGCAATTATCGTGGATTTTTTTTTATTAGTTAATAAATTAATCTAAAAAATCACAAGCTTATCGATACTATTCTTTTTAAAATCTGTTAGGAAATAAGGGAGATATAAAGGATTAAATTCTAGTAATTTGAATGGTGCCAAAAATAAACAATTCATGACGTCATCAAGTATGACGTCTTCGGATGTTTTCTGACGTCATTAGAATTTTTCAAATCAATGTCTATGGATTTTATATTGTATTGTAGATAGCTTTCTTTTTCTAACTGTCGTTTGTTTACATTTACGACGTCCTGTCACTTATCAAACGCTATGAGTTGTGATTTATAATTTTTATGCTCAATTGATAATTCAATTTATCATTATCGTAATAAATTAATATTTAGAAGAGGTTGAAATCCATTAAATCATAAAAGAAATTCGAGATGTAAGATGTAATCCGTTTTCACTTTCATCTGTCAGTGCCTGGAACTGGAGTGGGTAAGGGAGGGGCATAAGATAATATGCATAGACAACTCTTCTTATATTTCTATCCGTGGCCTGTGGCATTACCAACATTAAAATGAATGCATTACTCGTGAACTTCTGTGACAAAATTTATTACCAACTTACGAAACGATCGTTTTCAAAAGACCTTATTTTCGAAACGAAAATAGTGAATGAAAATATTCATTATAAGGGTTTATATAAACACTAGGAGATTCTTTAAAAAATCTTTTATTTGTAAAGTAGGTTAAATCCGATATTCCTTCCGATTGATAATACCCTATTATGGAAAAGGAATTATTAAACAGTATGTCTCTATTTTTTTTTTTTCAAATGTCTGAATGTACTTTATAAATGTCGGGTAGGCACAGTAGAGTATGTTTTTTGGAGTGATAAAATTTTTGCTAGATGTCTGAATCAGGATGTTTAACTGCAAATCGTCTTGAAAGGGTTGCTCTGTATGAACTGTCATAGAATGGTAGAGGGGTAGCGAAGGCTCTGATTTGCCATGGTTTTCACAATTATGAAAATAAGATTGATGGTGACGGTCAAATGAAATATATAGACTGAGGTGTACTGAGGGTGATACGGACATTGAAAGCGGTAAATATAAGTTTTAAATAACGATAATCTTTCAAATATGATCGATGCAATTCCTCATGCACCAACAAGTGCAAATAAGGATTTGTAGACGATGATGGTTTTGCGTTTTGATGGAGTCTTTAACCTCATACAAGTATGGCAAGATTACGCGTCACAAGATGTTCAAAATCCGTCAATGTCGTTCTGATGTAAATTTGTTTAATCTCATTAATATTATAAGACTAATCTCGTCGGTATTTGGCGCGCCCGCTATTACAGTAGCCGCTGTATTGGGACTTGGGACCCATTGCGGTAAATTCTAAATCAATAGTTTTGCATAAGTAAACATTTTTCTACTTTTGCTAATATATTGGCAAGGCATTTGTGGGTTAAATGTTAAAATCGCTATCTATTCATATTTACAGGCAGCCCACGTGAAACTTGGGATTGAGATCAGAAAAATCAAAAGAATAAAGTGTGATTTTTCTTAAGCTTTGATGTTTGTTATGTTTTTCCTTTTCTAAAATATGTTCCGTGTTTAAAAAGATACATACAACAATAAGTGCTCTCACTCTTTCTTTACGTCTTTCTCTCGATGCCATAGATATACTCGCAAGTAAGAGATAAAATATCACCTGTGACCCAGGCCAGCCTGTACCACTGCCACAAAACACTTAGTACCTCTCGGAGCTCCACTAAGGGTGGACCGCTTGCTCGCGCAACAAACGTTAGCAAATATTTTTTTCTTGGTTTCAGCAATTATATTTTAAATATCATATTTTTTTATTTCAAATATATTTTATTGAAGCAATAACCTATGAACGTTTTTTTTCTCAGTCTTTAAATCCCTTATTTTTGTATATGTATTGACTATGCAGCACCGGAACGCGCTGATTTTTTTGACACAGTAAGTGCAGGTAAATAAATAAAGCTCTAAAATGTAACATTGGATAAAATAATAACAATCATTTATTTGACTTATAAAACATTATGATGAAGCAAAAAAAATCCACAAAAATATATATTTTTTAATCCATTAAATTTTGGATGTTTTTTTTAAAAATTAAAGTTATTTTTTCCCGCCTTTTTAACGGCGTTTTATTATTAATTTTTAAACGTCGTGAGGTCCTTTATCTATTGGTTTACACTAACAATATGTACATAAATACAACTGACTATAAAAATAAAAATGACAAGTGTGAGAAACTAATTTTTCATTAAATTCGCAAATATTTCTGTTTTTACGGGACACAGGACTTGATCATCAGCGACAAGATATAAAACATCTCAATCATCACTGAATTGATTTACAAGCCGCTGGGTAACTGGGGAATTTAATTAATAATTAATAAAAATATTAATTAAAATTATTATTGTGAAATTAAAAATTAAGTCTTGTTGGTCTAGGTGGCATGAAAACATTTATTTTTCTATTATTACTTATACCTTATGTTTTCTTTTTTAAACAATGTTTTTTTTCTTTTTTATTTTTAAACTGGTTTCTGTTGCTTTGTACTTTATTTAGTTATTGTTTGTAACACATTGCATTCTGTGATTAAATAAATGGTGACGGGTCTATCAGTATTATATTGTATACCTTGTATATTTGCATTTATGTGTGTCCAGTTCTATATCGTTGTTCCTTAGTGTAAATAAATGAGTAAAACAAAACTCGTGTTGAAATTCAGTGCATGTTTACACAGATTTGCGTTACTAGAAATACTGTTGGTTTTAAGTTTTTTTATGTTTGGATTACAACACGGATTCAATTTAATCTCCTTAGAAATGTTGAATCATTAAAAGTTCCGGTTAAAGAACGGACATGATTCACCAGTAAGGAATTTGCATATAAAATATGTCTAATTAGCGACTAACCAATAGCGAGAGGTTATTAGTTATAGAAGAATTAAGACGTGTTAGGTGCGTATGATATTCAAATTAGAATGTCGATAAAAATATATCCTGTATTCAAAAGGGCAGTTTTTTTTATGGTGTGTTCTTAAAAATGTCATCTACGTAGAAAATTTAAAAGTGTCACCTACGGACAAAATTTATAGGTGTCTCCTACGTAGAAAATTTAGAAATGTCTCCTACGATGAAAATTTAAGAGTGTCACCTTTGTAAAAAAATTAAAAGTGTCACCTACGTAAAAAATTCACCTATTCCGAATATCTTAGTATTATCTACAGACCTCAGTGTCACCTACGTAGAAAATTTGGGTGTTACGCATACCAAACCAAATACTAAGAAGAATACACTTGATACGATACTAAAAAAAATATTTTAAAATTCATTTGAAAATCCATGTTGATTGAATTCCCGAATATATTTTATTTATTTTAGATCTTGAAATAGTACACATTGCAACATATTTTGAAGTATACTCTTATAATAACATTTTTAAGGAAGTACATATTATTTATACATTGTTTAACAGATAGTTATGTTTTAGCGTAGACGAATGTGTGGGAAATCAATGTATGACAGGGTTACGAATGATGAAATCAGGCGAGAGTGTAAATCTGAGTCAAGTATAATTGAAAAGATTAAGAAAGGGTCTCTGAAATGCTTTGGTCACGTAGAACGAATGGACGACGAAAGAATGGTAAAACAAGTAAATATAGCAAAAATGAACGGTAACGTGAGACGAGAACGACCAAGGAAGACGTGGCGTGATCAGGTAAACCAAAATCTTGGTCATGTCAAAAGCAGACAGAACCGAAGGACATGTATGACAAGATGTATGAATGAGGAAGAAGCTAGGAATGTATGCCAGGATAAACGTGTGTGGCGGTCCATTCTCTCTGCCTATCCCTACGGGAAATGGCGTGATGGTAGTAGTAGTAGTAGTTATGTTTGAATTTTTATTTTGTTTTCTGCACAAACGTTTTTTCATTTCAAAATAGAATTATGTTACTTTGCTTTCTTTCTAAATGGGAGTCTGATCCTTAGTCTTTCAATGGCATTTGTTTTTTTCTCTATAGCACATGTTACAAATTAAAAAAAAAAGATAACAGCGTCTTTTAAAAACTATGTTTTAAGAACTGGCCGCGGTTTGATTCTCTTACGAATTATCACAATAATCTATGGATTTAGGAGCCAATAAAAATAGTTTACAATTTTATGTAGCATAATTACATTAAAGTAACGCATTTCAAAGTAAAAAATTAAAATGGTTTAAACAAAACTATTCACTTGTTTAAATTTCCAACGTTTCGGACGATGTATAAATTAATTTATTTATTTACATACATAAGTTTATTGTACATCATTTGAGACATGAGTCCCAACTCCACGGGACTAAAAGTCCTGTGTTGAGATGGGACTAGCAATTAGTTATCAAAAAGTTTTTTTTTAAATACATAAATATATATAGCACATCAATATGGTTAACAGTAAACTCAAACATTCGGAAAATCATCAAGGAGTTTCCTACTCAAATCCCTCCCACTTAGGAAAATCCAGTCCGTAACTACTTTCTTGAAAACAGTTTTTGTCCTTGAGAGCTTAATATGCTTTTCCAAAATATTGAACACTCTCCGTGCGATGAATGATATATTTCTCTGAGCAAAAGTCGTACGGGTTTTGGGTATGACATAATTCATGCTCTGGGAAAACCTTGTTCCGACATTTTGCTGAGACCTCTTTTTATTGTTCGACCAGAAGTGTGTAAGTGCCTATTTTAGGTACAGTTGTCTCATATCCAGCACCTTCATGTATTGGAACAACAGTTCTGACGTATGTTGGAGGGCGCCGGAATATTATTTTCAATAATAATTTCTGTGAAATTATGAGAGGCTTCAGAGTGGATGCCGCACAACCCCCCAGCCAGCTATTCCATGGGTTGCAGTGGATTGAAACAGAGCAAAGTACACACTTCTGAGAGTGCCAATATCCAGAATGTCTCTAAGAGAGCAGAATAGATGGCACAGCTTTCTCAATCTAGATATATATATATACATATCCATATCTAGTTACAGCATTAACGTATTATTTATTTAAAGTATATTATTTGAAAACAAAATAACGTGGGTCAGAGTTTTTACGAATGCGAAAATTTAGTGGTTTTTTTATTTGTTAACAGACTATTAAACTAATCCAAAAAAGATTTTTTTTTTGTTGTATTATCAGCGCTACGATTTTTTTAAGTTTTGTGTTTCTAAAATAACTCCGCGTGTGACGTTAGAGGTTCTTTTCCGCTTATTTTCATTCAGTTCTTCCCATTGGTCCATCCATAGCAAGCAAACCGGAACTCTTCCATATTTCTCATATCATAGGTTGATTCATATGAACCAGTGAAGAGATTCAAAGTAGTCCGTTATATTAAAAGGTTTTTTTTTGTTTTTTTCAAACATTTTCAGGAAACTTTGCCATACAAATTAATGCTCCAATTTTTACCATGCGCAAAAAAACATTTATTTTATCAAATTTCCCGTAGGGCTAAAGTTACTTATTGTTATTGGTTTTGAGTCCTAAAAAACAGCGCACTTCTCATTTTTTAATGTATTTATTTATTTATAATATAAACGGCCTAAGCCAATTACAACAGTTACATGAAGAAACATATGTACAAGAAACAACAAACAAGGACAATAAAATAATGGTATGAAATATATTCACAAACGCGATAAACATATAAGACTTCGAGCTAAACCATGGCAATCCAGCTAGAAAATGATTATTTAAATCAAATAAAATATTTGGAATACGTCCAAACGTATGTAAACAAGACTTAATTCAATCCCATAAGGAGTTGTGTTTACTTGTATTAAATAATACAGTTACTTATGTTTCAAACATTAACTTTGTTGTCAAACATTTTAACTATTTTTAATTTTATTTTTAATGCTAGTAAATATGACTATGCAATGACATACATTTTTTTACTAAAAAAGCTTTGAAAAATAATATTCCCCTAATAAATTATCAAATAACTTTTCAATGCAGAATACTTTTTTATTTTAAAATTAACTAACAGTGTAAATTTCAATCTCCTAGCCCCTTCCCTTCCCAAACACCTACCCCCGCCCATTCGCCAACATAACACTAAATATTACTTACCTTATTTTAGTTCATGTTCGGACATGGTGGTGTTTGCATCTCTTTTAACTCTGCATGTAATTGATATGTTTTTTCGTATTTTTTTCGTAAACGGCAAAGGTGAAAGTGTATTTTAGTATTTGCATGTTGGCGTAGTAAGAGTCCTGACAAAGAGACGAGTACTAATATTTGCTAACATTTGTTAGTACAGTTACCTACCAAAATCAATTTGTAATTTGTTTTTGTTTTTGAATTTAATAACTCATATAATAATAGTAGATGTAATAATTATCTTTTAATTTCTTAACTCCGACGCCCATAGTAAAAATCACCAAAATATGAATTTTCTGTCCTTGCATACAAATTTCACTTCCTCTCCATTTATACTTCTTACGCGCGCAGATTCTTCTCAGACTCTTGACGTATCTAGAGATGAAGAATTTACAATTTCGCCATTTTTCCATCATCCATTCGTTCCACAAGATCAAGTCATATTAGCGACCATTTCTATAAATACTCACTAATTAATTGCGTCACGAAATGTCGAAATCACGATATAATTTCATCAATCAAACCGCCTAACAATTTCAAATCACCAATATAATTTATGACTTAACACTTTGTATCCCGGACGCTCATTCAACCCCGCCTTGTCAAAATCCAGCGCTTACGGATGCAGACCCAAGGTGTTAGTTTTATAACAACAGAACCTCTTGGACGGCTTGTCGTGTTTTTCGCTAAGAGTTGTGTATGTGGAAAAACGTATTTTTTAAGGCGGCGTCAGGGAGTTTAGGAGGCCAGTGGGTTGTGTAATTTGCGTTACAGTGTCTAGGACAAGATTTAACTTCGCAAGGATATGTTAATTTTGCCTTTCATGCTGCCGCATGCCTCTAGCCCAGTGGTTCTCAAACCCAATTAATTGTACCTAATTATCGAGCCGACTATTCGACTCTTGTATATTGTATGTGTAATGCCAGTACTCCTATATGTGTGCTAATACTGGCACTTGATCAAAACTTAAAACACAAAACTGCTATTTTCTTAACTCTTAAAAGGCTGTGCTGCAAAATTCGTATTTTTATTTTTATTAAAAATAAATTTTACTATTATATTTTATTTATTTTCCCGAAAGCCGGCTTTGTAATACCGAGGCAGATAGAAATAGTCGATAAGTTAAGCAAACAGTCTCGGGGAGTTTTCAAATGTCGAACAAAACTTTTTACTTTTGTTACAATTAACTTAAATTATTAATTTTAAATATGAAAGAGAAATACTTTAATTTTATTTTAGCATTGAACGCGGAGTAAAGTTTCAGCGCCATTTATTCGTTGGATTTGAGAACTCAAGATAGTAACGGCGCAATATACTCGTATGTTTGATTGTACAGCGTTTAAGATGACATGACATGATATTTAAAAATGTTTTCCCTCTCATTAGTATAGACTTGGAAAAACAGGGATGAAAGTAGGCTGAATGATGTCGAAATGCGATCTCTCAGGCGAATGTGTGGTAAAACTATGTACGATAGATGCACAAATGTTGAGATCCGTACATTATGTAAGGCTGAGACAAGCACTATCGACAAAATCAAGAAAGGAGCTCTGCGCTGGTTCGGACATGTAGAACGAATGGACAGCGAGAGAACGGCTAAGAATATTTACAATGCGAATGTTGATGGATGCAGAAATAGAGGAAGACCGAGGAAGACATGGCATGACCAAATCCAAAAAATACTTAAAGATGGACATGTCAAAAGTCGGAATAATCGGCGCGCGTGCATGAGAAGATGTATGAATGTAGAGGAAGCGAGATCTGTATGCAAAGATAGAGTGTTGTGGCGTTCTATCCTCTCTGCCTACCCTTACGGGGAAACGGCGTGATGGTTTGTTTTGTGTTCCCTCTCATTTCACCACAACTTGCCCACCACATACCTCACTCCGCATCTGAAACTCACAAACAAACAAAAAATAACCGTTGCCTACTTAAAAAACTGCCCGAAGGAGCCCTCTGAAATCTAGTAGCTTGACATATTTGTACTTTGTGAACTTTTCTGATAGCACTACAAACATTACTACTCAAAATATCTTAAAACTCTAATTGATTATTATTTTCACACAGTTTGAGAATTTGCGCCAACGCCGGAGGTCTAAGAACCAACATAACCTATCTTCAATAACCGGTAATCTACTAAAGATAACATTTCTGTCTTATAAATCGAAGGCCACGTGTAGAAGAGTATTACAAAGTATAACGAAAATATTTATACTAAATATTACTCCATAATCCTTTCTACTCTATTAGTCTTTATGGCTATTTAGGTTTTATGCTACGGATGTATTTTTACGATATTTTTTAGTAAAAATAAATTAACTTAAATAGGTACTAGAGACGCAATCATATTTTATTGGAAGCTACTAAATACTTATTTATTTTATTTTACAAAATAAAACAAACTAGTCTTAAGGTATTGAAAACAAGGATAATTTTTATTACACCAAATATTTAACAATTTGGAAGGTTGTCTTCAATAGCGAAATGTCAGGTTTAATTTATTTTACAATAGTAAAAACAAAAAAAATCTTTTACAATTTTGAATTCCCGCGAAAACGCCATATTGCTGTGGCCGCGCCCCTTATACGTCACGATTCACATTAAAATTTGACGTTTTGTCATTCCAGTACATACTCTGTATGAAGACTAATTATCTAATTTTAATTGAATGATTTTTACTCTGCATCTATTTTTTATTTCATATTTTCCACTTACTCAAATTTAAAAAAAAAATCCAAAATGTGACTATCAAATTTATTTTCTATGTTTTTTTTATAATGTATTTATGAATGCATCTATTTATTTATTTAAACACTTCACATAACATAGTCAGTTTACATGCATATGCATAAGTAACATATCATTTCTTGATTTGAATTTTAACAAAAAGGTTTCTAACTTTTTACTAAGCTCTTTATTGTACCATTTTTAATACAATTACAAGTTTTAAACAATTCTTTTTTTATACTTACGCACCCACACACACGCACCCTCTCCCTCATTCATTCCCACACGCACGTGTATCCTCTCCCTCATTTATTCACGCATACACACATTCACATACACATGAATACAAACGTCACACAAATACAATTACTAAACTGCTTTTCTTATATATTATGTGTCATTAAATTCACAGTGGATTTTTTTTTTGGCTTTAGCATTGTTAAGATTTTTCTACTTATTTTGTTTATGTAATAGCTGTAAAAATCCGAAATAAAATAAAATAAATAAATTAATAAGGGCGGGCATATTGCCTTTAGGTAATTTTTTTTACCTACCCAAACCGTTCAATTTGAGAAAAACATTGGTAAATCAACATATTGTTGGTTTGTTAATAATTTCTTTATAAAACAAATTATTGATAAAACTTTTTTTTAAGAAGCTAAAATTGACTTAATATCTACACTAAACTATGAAGAGTGGAGAGAGTAAAGAGGGAAGCAGAAGGAAAAACTTAAATATTCAGGAAGTGACATTTCATACGTGATTTGAATGTAAATAAAGAAGAGGCGTCTATGACATTAGTGGGTATTAAGCAGCTAATTTAGAAAAAAATTAGAGCGGTGAATAAGTATTGAAAGGGTGCTTTCGTTACTAGAACGATTATACACGGGTATATGCATACATACACTCACATATATGATATATGTATGTATGCACACATAAATAAATGAGGATATTAGAAGCAAAGAGACAATATACAGACAATGGACAGCTCACATCAATAATTAAATTGGCAAAATAGAAACATTATTGAGTCTTTTTTCAAAATCAAAAATTTTGTTCCGAAAATGGAAAAAAATCTTATGTATGAAGCCTATGTCAAATCTAAAATATGATATATGCAACAACTATGGGGAACAGGAAACCAAAACGACATAAACAGACTACAACGACAGAAAAATAAAATATTGAAGTTAGTATAATAACCTCCCTTATCTAACACCAACTAAAGAAATCTTTTTAAAAACTAAACAATTAAATGTTTCTAAACTTTTTCAACTAGAAACTAATTTATCAGTTAGCCACTGATATTATTGTAGACAAAGAAATAATATTGTAATAAACATCGACATAATACAAGAACATCAAAACAATACCACATACAACATTCCAAAACAAGACAAGGACAATCGAGACTTATAAATCAGTGACTGAAATTATATGATAAAGTACCAGACAAAACTCAACAAAATACTCAGACAAACTTTTCAAAAGGCGTACAAAATATGATTATCAACAACAGAATATAAATAAAAAATGATATATTATTTTTAGAAAATGAATGTAATCCGTAAGGGTTAATGAATAAAATTAAAATAAAAAATATTAAAAAAAACCTAGAAATCTCTACCAAAAACGGAAAATTAGTTATTAATGCCAAAATAAACTATACGTAAAAACCAACCTACCTAAATAATAGCGTAATTCAAAACCGTCTCTAAATCTTACAAAATTAAATTTCAACTATACTACTTGTCACCGCAAACTAAGCATTCTGACAATTCTTTTTTTCAAAGTTTTTTGCAAATGTCTCAGTAACTCCTTCAATGGAGATCTCTAAGTTTGCTTCTAATACATTAATATATATTGTTATAGAGATATCAAAAAATTTAACATTAAGTAAAATGTATTAAAAAAAGAATAGATTGATTTATTTATTTAACTTTTTGTACGTAATGTTATTTGTACGTTAACGGGCTTATTGCCAAATGGCAATTTCTTCCAAACAACCAATAAAAATATTAGTTTTATTTTTATAATTCAAGTTACAGAACATATTCAATAGAAAATAAAGATTAAAAACCTAAAAATATATAAAAGTAAAGATAAACGTATTTATATAAATAAAACACGAGTGATACTTTAATCCACAAATTGGGAATATCCAGTGACCGGTTTCATCGCTTTCGCGACATCTTCGAGACTGGTATCTTTATTAAAAAGTTAAATGTATTTATACAGAACAGAGGTAAGGATACATATGGCCATACTGGATACACTGGATATTCCAAATTTGTGGATTAAAGTATCACTCCTGTTTTATTCATATAATAAATTACAATGAACTTCCATCAAGAACTTTCACTTACAAACTTAAATGTCTTTTTATAAACGTATTTGTTTTAAATTACGTTAAATCAAAACTATTACTCAACGGGAAAAGGGAAAAAAGAGGAAAGGAGGAGAGATTAAGGAAGAGAAAAGAGATGTTTCTTCAGACGTTTAAACAGAGATAATATAGTATCATCTTTGATGGTGGATGGGAGATGATTCCACAGTCGAGCCGCATGGACACTATATGAGTTAGAGAAGAAAGAGGAATTGTGGATGGGTATTAAGAGAGTGCCTTGAGAATTAGAACGAAGGGGTAAACCATGAACTGATAAGCGTTGAAATTTTCACGCAGGTATATAGGAGCGTTAGGACTTTGAAGTACATTGAACAGAAGTAAGAGGAGTGATAGTCTCTCCGCTGTTTAATTTTGAGCCATTTCAGCTGCCTACGATAATCAAAAATGTGGTCATATTCCTAAGACCAAAAATGTACCTTATGCATGTATTCTGAAGTCGTTCAAGTTTATCGAGTTGCTCACAGCTTAAATCAGTCATGGAAAGATCAGCGTAATCTAGAATGGGTAGTAGTAATGCTCGTATAAGAATGCCTTTAGTATTATAGGGTGAGAATTTTTGCAACCTTCTAATTGAGAGTAGGCTGAAAAATATTTTGCGGCTTAATTCATTAGTATGGCCATAGTATGGCCTTAAAAAAAACTTTCACCTTCTTCAAGTGAAATCCTAAGAGAGGAAAATTACAGTATTGGTCTACAAACGTTTGGGCATAACCAAAATATTGGCAGTCGCTAGACAAATAATCCGGGTAGCACAAATCTTTTATTTTTTCGATAATTATTACGAACCTAATTTAAATCTAGCGGTATATAGATATTTATAATATCTATATATTTATATATCTTAATACTAAAACAGATAGCGCACCGATAGAAAGGCGGTGGCGCCAGGATCCTTGTACTAATAGAGGATAGAACGGTAAATTTACTGAATTAATTATTAATATGTGAAGTGTAGTAAAGATAGCAGCTCTACTCTCTATAAATTATCACCATTGGACACGACTGCGGCACCCAAGAAATCAGGGATGAAACAATAATTTATTTTATTCATTTTAATAATTTATTTTTTAGAACTTTTATTTGAAGCATGTGGTTATTTATTATAAATTTAAAAAAATAAAAAAAACTTTTTTTTACACTTTCAGTAGTAAACTTGTGACGTCACAGGCGAAGTAATTTCAAAAACACAAAAGTTTAAAAAATCAAAGGGCTGTTAATACACTTCAAAAATGCCATTTTAAAAAAAAAATGATTTAGTTTGATAGTCTAATAACAAATAAAAAATATTTTTTAAATAACTGAACTTCCTCAATCACATAAGTTTAGCCTAATTTCAGGGGGCGTCATCTGCCGGTCAAAAAGTAATAATATTTTACACACAACTAGCGGAATCGACAGACGTTGTCCTGCCCGAACGTTGGCTTGCCTGCTATTACCTTGGAAAAAAACTTTTCGTTGATAAGTACGTACCTAGGTATTTGTTATTGATTGGATTCCAAAACTAAAAGTTATTAATTTTCAAATATTGAATTTAAGTAGGTACCTAAATACTTGTTTATGGTTGAATTGCAGAGCATAAAATAGTTTATTTTCAAATATAGAATTATTTTTGAAAATGTCAAACTTAGCTCTTCTCACCAACAATGGTGCATTTTATTCATTTAAAAAATTTACGATTTTAAAAAATATATTTAATTTCAGATAATATTACTATTGTATTACCAAAAATCCAGTAAAAATAAATAAATGGGAAAAAATTATCAGGAATGTAATGTAAGAATTAAATTAAATGGCACAATTCAAAAAGAACGACGTTTTAAAATGGCAAAATATTATGATTCCCTCATTTTTAATCAGACAGCTTCATACTTTCTCTTCCGGTCGGGTGCCTTGTCGGGTCTTCTCGACGTTGGCGATCACAGTAGATACAGCATTTATGTCCTGCGCTAATTTTATATTCCGCAGCCAGGACGACTGCTCATTCGCACTGATGAACGGATGACCAGGTTGGTATCCCGTTGCCTTCTCTGGTGGATTTTTCTGTTGGGGTTTCCTTCCCTTAGCTGGTTGGTTCTGGTTAGGAGGCGCCAGAAACTCGCCTTTCATCCTCAAGTTATCTGCTGTGATCACACCGTTATGAGTGTGATCCTATTGCCCAGGGTTCGCGACGTGGACGCTAACGAGTTGGACTAGTCAGTAGTGTTGCCGGTGGAATGCAACTGGACGTACGCAGCATTTTATAAAATAACTTTGTTTATTTATTTTCCATAAAATATACATCTGTGAACCACAGTTTTTTTAAGACAATTTTTTTTTTTTACTTTACACACCCACACATTTTAATAGCAGAGCCGTTATATTTTAGTAGAAAATAACCTTGTTAGAAAATGGGAATCAGGTTGAGGCAAAACGAGGTTTTTATATCAGATCTCTGATCCGTGATTACAACAGAGTGTGGATATTATCCTTGGCTCTTCCCAACCGACTTTTTACTGGGGATGCTAGGCTATCAGTCATTATGGAGGAGGAAGGACGTTCATTTGGGTGTTCACTTCTTCCAGGTGATCGGTGGTCGCATACATAACTCAGAAATTCTGATGGATGTAGGTCTGTTCGTACCTGATAACTAACTTCGACAAAGACAGTATCGATTGTTTTACCTACCACGATGCAGAACCAACCTGCCAATGGTTATGCCGGTTGGTAGAACAATCTTGCTACTTAATCGCATCGCCTCGGATGTCGACATATTTCACGACAGTGGGCCTACCCTCTGGAAAGCACTTTCTAACTTTTAATTTTTCTTTTTACATTTTGTTATATTATTTTAATAACATAACTATCTACTGTAATTTGTGATCTATTATTGTATTAAGAATGAATTGGGTCTTTTTTGTGTAATGTTCCAAATATCTGAATAAATAAATTAAATGAACACCCGTCTCATCACAGGATTTGCAAAAATATCGCGTGATACACCATGTCAAATTTAAAAACTATTGTCTCGAGTCTTGGTTTAGGTGTTTTGATGTTTATATAATTTATCTCCTTTTCACACCTACGGGGACCGTCCTAGAAGACCATCGATGGCGCTCGTTCAGCTGTGTTCGGCTAAACTAAAAGACGCAGAATTGACGTTGGAGGAGGCGAGAAGGCTGGCTAACGACGAGGTCTCCCGGAAGCGTCTGATAATGCCCACATGCTCCACTTAGGAGTGGAAAAAGAAGAAAATAAGAAAAATCACTGCTTCTCCTCTAGACGCCTGTGCTCCGTCAATTATTGATTATTGTTACTCTGATGGACAACTTATATAGCGTATTAAATAATTCTAAATAAACCTACTAAAAAAAGCAACATGATGGTTTTGTTGTCAGCATCCTTACTGATAAAAGTCACTGCACGTGCCTGGTACACACGTGTGTGTATATGTATATGGAGATATATAAATTGACATACATGTTAGTCTGCCTTAGTACGAGTTTTCTCCTACTAGGCATTACTTTATAATATGAATAAAAATAATTTTAAAAAAAATAATTTCATCCATAAAAATGTTTTCTCTCTATGTTGCAAAAAATTTAGATATTTATATTGTTATTTTTAATGAAATGAAAACCCGTCTCATTACATGATTTGCAAAAATATCGCGTAATACACCATGTCCATTCGCAATAATTTATGTGTTTGCCATCGATAGTAAAGCAGCATTGTGAAAATTATTACGTTTCTTCCTGCTGTGTCTGAGAGTTATCTTTATAATTTATGACTTGGTGTCGTTCCGTCCTGGGTTGAGTCCCTGGCAGGTCCGATGTAGGTACGTACCGTGAAATACCCCCAAAGAGCATATTTTTTTACTCATATCCTCACCTACCAGCGTCGACAAATCTGGCTAAAAAGAAAAAGGTTGACATAAAAGATGTCGTGCACCATTGGTACACGAACCGAACAAAGAAGGCATAATATGACAATAAAACCTTATTAAGACAATAACCTTCGCGGCCCTACATCGCTACTGCTAAGCCACTGCCCTATGCATCATTAGATGCGGAAAAGGCATGATGACGTTTTTTAAAAAAAATGCATCCTCAACAGAAATATCGCATTTTCTAACTCCTAGACGATCGAATCATACTAAATGTATTAAATGTAAGCAATATACACCATAATATTATATAATATTTTAACTGTTAGTGTTTTCTTAACTTTACTTTTTGTTTGTTTTTTTATCTTTTTAAATAATTTAGTTGCTAGTGGTAATGAGTCTACCATATTTCCTTTCTAGGGAGTTATTTTGATCGAAATTTGTTACAACAGAGATGGAAAACATGCTGAGAAGGGAATATGAAAATTTAGACAAAGCTTATGACCTGTTATTGGCTGGTTTAAGTTGCATTCAAGTGCGTAAAGTGGCCACCTAAACCAGCTAATGATAGATCATAAGCCCTGCAAATGCCTAGACTTCCAAGTTCCTATTTTTAAGTTAGGAAGAAAAGGAACTGAAATCTTATTAAACCACATTGCAAGATAATATTTATATAATTCACGACAATTTAAACACTATACAATACAAAGACAAGAAGGATAATAATTATGTACATAAACATGTTTGTGTATGTAATAGATCGCGAACGACCTGGTCGTACTGACAATGTCGGAAACATTGAACTAGAGATACGTTTCTCACATCTTGGTCAGTTAGTTCGCGAACGAAAAGAGCGCTGAACTAAATGTGTCTTCATGTCATTTGGAACTCTAGTTCATTTCGTTCATTCATTGACCGTTTTCCTGTTGATTTAAAAAAAAACAATGCATTAAAGCTCATGGAAAAACACTGCCTACACAGTTACCTTTAAACGCGTAATTACAACTGAAAAAAACCCACACTTAAACGTTTTGTTAATGTAAACTACAGCTGCAATATGAACAAAATAAGCATTTGTAGTTTCTGCCTTAGCCAACTCCAGCTGATAGTGGCGCGCCGATCGGTATGATACAGTACTTAACCGAATTATATCTGGCGCATTTTTCAAATTTTACAAATATTTACTCGCATATTTTATATTATTTTTATTATTGTTTTAATCAAATTCTAGTAGGGTAGGCACTGTTTATGTGGCTATATGGAAGGCACGCCACGTGTGTCTGTATGTATATGGAGATATATAAATAAACATATATGTTAGTCTGCCTTAGTACCTACGGGCCTTCTCCTACTAGGCATTACTTTACAATACGAATAAAAAAATAAAAATAATCTCAATCTCTGTTACAACAAAATTAGATTTATTTTTATTTTATGTTTAATGATATGAAAATGTCGTGACTTTGTTCTTGAGCCCGCGGTGTGTCGCCCCTGGGTGACCGCGCACGGCGTACGGCAGGGCGCCCGCCGGCACCTCTTCAATGGCTAACAGCGGTGTAAATGAAAATTCCGGTATTTTACGGACACCAACCGTTCATGATCAAGTTTGTGACCATCCGCATCGTCCGTGGCGCCTACTACGCTCTCTGTCTCCGCTGACATTACTAAACAAACTACGCCCGAGGTAGGAGACCCAATTAACGAAATCCATACGTCCAAACCTCCCGCCACCGTGTACACTAAAAAAAATAATTTTTTTTTTTAATAATTCAAGTTGAGCAAATTATTTACTCGGGTTACATTTTATGTTATTAGTGTACACGGCACACGTGTCTTTTATAAACTTAAACGTAAAAGACGCGGCATAATCAGATAAACCAAAATCTCAAGTCTGGTCATGTCAAAAGCAGGCAGAACCGAAGGACATATATATGACAAGATGCATTTTTTTTAATAAGAAATCTTAGCGTTCTTATAATTTACACAATCATTTTAATTTTAGTGGCCATTTTCGACGAATTGTAACTAACTAACTCACTATTAGAAAATGGAAATCAAGTTGAGGTAGAGTGGGGTTTGAACCTCGGGCCTCCGGCCCGTGAGTCCGCAACGCTAGCCACGGGACCACAACCCGATTCAAATTATATTTATATACATACAGGTAGAATTGTTTTTTTTTTTAATTAAATTATATATATTTTGGACCTCTGTATTTAGAAGCCTTACGTGTCATGTACAAGGCTAAGGTACTCGGAAAAAATCGTTTTTGTTTGTCTTGAAAATGAGATGTTCGATCACTGATTTTGGTTTATTACCTTTATGAGTCCAATCACCATTGTTGCAAAGTTCAAGAACAATGGCGCGTGATAGCTACTTTTGACTACAGTGTGGATATCTGTTAAGGATATTCCATCCATACTGCATTCTGCTTCAGGTAGTATTATTACTATTTATTTGGATTTGTTTTTTATTATATATTATAGTATATTATTAATGTTTAAGTGACATGTATTCTTGGAACGTATATATACTTTATATTTGTATAATAACGATTTTCGATCTCTTACATTGCATTAGCTAGGCATTTATTAGTAAGTAGTTTTAGTTTTTTTTGTTATTGTTTTATAATTATAGAACTACTTATGCTTTAAAAGATGAAAAATCTCCATAACAGGCTGAGCCATGTTAGATGGAGACTTTCCTAAACAAAGAACATTCCGTTTTCATTTTCTATTAAGAATAAGTAGTTCTATAACAATAACAAAAAACTAAAACTACTTAATTATAAATGCATAGCTTATTAAATATAAGAAATAAATTACTACTACTACTACCATCACGCCATTTCCCCGTAGGGGTAGGCAGAGAGAATGGACCGCCACACACGTCTATCCTGGCGTACATTTCTAGGTTCCTCCACATTTATACATGCCGTTCAGTTCTGCCTGCTTTTGACATAACCAAACTTAAGATTTTGGTTTATCTGATCATGCCACGTCTTCCTTGGTCGTTCTCGTCATCTATACTAGTTTTATCATTCTTTCGCTATCCATTCGTTCTACATGACCAAACCACCTCAGATAGCCTGACTCAGATTTACACTCCCGTCTTATTTTATAGTTCACAACCCTGTTATTTATGGATTTTTCACAAATTAGCCTAATAGATCGTATTTCGACCGCGTTCACTGGGCTTTCATCCTTCATCTGTCAGTTTCGTGCTTCATATAAATAAGTGTTGGAACTAAAACTGCTGCGCACTGCCAGTTTAGCTTCGATTGGGATATTCTTATAAGCAATTCTATCTGTTTATAGTAATAATAAAATTGTATCATGATAATGAGTGTGAATCTTTTTTTTGTAAGAAATAACTCGATTTCAGAGTCTCTACCTTATCTACCTCCATTCTTACTTCAGAAACCTCCTTTAAACCCGACATCTCTTGCCTTGTTTTTTTATACTTTTTATTTTGACCGTTTGTCGCCTCAACGTCCGTTCTGCGTGAATTTATTACGGACTGATCAAATTAGAACATTCAACTTCAGATCAGAGTACCAATATTTGTATCGTAAAAATTATACCTACAGATAGTTTTGATTTTTCATTGAAAAAATAACAATTGTCTTTTTTCTTTTCAACATGAACGTGATCACAATACCAGAGAAAGGATAAAAATCAGACCCCCGTTTAGAAAAAAGGCGAAGTGGCAAAATTCAATTTTATAATTTTATTATGACAGGAATGGTTGACTGTACAGAGCTGCTTGGTTTAATAACAATACATGCACCAGCCAGGATTTGTAGACGGTACCACCTGTTTCATGTACCAATAAGTAAAACATCGTATGTTAAAAATGCTTTTTTTCGTAGGACTTTTTCAATGTACAATATGTTTATTTCTTACTATAATTGAGTGAATTTCTAGAAACATAACTCAATTATCATTTCAATTATGCTTTTATATATTTCAATTTTTCAATTATGCTTATTTTGTGTTATTTTTTTTTATACTACTATATTTTACTATTATTTTGTTGATTTTAATGATGCCATTATTTTGTATATTTGATTGTGTAATTCTTAATTTGTATAATTTATATTTTTAAAATTATTTCTGATTATCTTTTTTGCATTGTATTCTTTGGAATTTGATTATTTAATACATTTACCTTTTTTTCTAGATTGTGATTCTATGTCATTATAATTTGATCTAATTAATTTTACTATGTATTTTTATTGTTATTTATTGTGGCTTGACACGGGCGTAGCCTAAAAAACCTTAATAAGTTCATAAATATATAATTTTGTAATTTTAAATGAATAAATAAATAAATGTACATCTCCCCTCCCCTCCTTATCCCTCTTCAGGCATTTTTGTCCTTATCCCGCCCAATTTACAGTAACTTAACGTTCTTAAAATAAATATTAAAAAATCTTTGATTATTGAGTACATGAAAATAACATTTTTATATGTATAAATTG
Source organism: Micrasema longulum (assembly GCF_059751315.1). Classification (NCBI taxonomy): domain Eukaryota; kingdom Metazoa; phylum Arthropoda; class Insecta; order Trichoptera; family Brachycentridae; genus Micrasema; species Micrasema longulum. Next base: position 122,511 of record NW_028278465.1, read on the forward strand.
TATGTATTTATTTGATATGTAATATGTTTTCTTTACTAACTTTGTATACTACGTGGAAATCTGTTATAAGTTCTGAGTTTATACACTATATCTGTTTGTTTACTAAAAATATGTATGTAGAACTGTTGATTTCCCAAATAAAATAAAATAAAATAAAGGTATTAAAAAAAATATTATGACACGGGAAAAAATGTTTATGAACAAAAAAAAAACGAAATTCAAACATCAGGTTAAGAAACATGTGTTTGACCAATTGAAGAAATTTAAATGTTCAAATATAGGTAAAATGGTGAATGTTACACAGTGTGTAAAGTGGCCACTTAAACCAGCCGATGACAGATCATTAGCCCTGTAAATGCCTAGACTGCCATATTCCCTTATTTAGGTACTCTCCATCCATGTTGTAATTTGTTAATCTTAATGACTCTCGAGGGGGTGAAATCCAGTATTTTGTCTACGAACATTTGGACAAACTCAGATATTGTAAATCTAAATTTGTTGCAACAGAAAGAAAACATTTTTGGAAGAGTCGAGGAAATGTGGATGTTCAAACATAGGCAGAATAGTGAATGTTACACAGTGTGTATTGTGGCCACCTAAACCTAAACCCCTTCTCATAAATGTTTTCCCTCTGTTGCAACAAATTTAGATCTTAATAACTCCCTAGGGAGGAAATCTAGCCTGCCTGAAAACTTTTGGACTTACTCGAAAAATTGTTGAATTAATTAATTGGTAAAAGAAGTATAAAAATTGGAAAATTGTTTTCAGGCTTTGCCTGGTAGGTGAATTGGTTCAGCCGGATGAATCTCACCCATATGATAAAGATTTCAGCTCTTATACTTCTTAAAAGTCAACAGATGGAAGAGTTGAGGAAATGTAGATTTGAAACATAGGCAGAATGGTCAATTTTACAGTGTGTGTAAAGTGGCCACTTAAACCTGCCAATGACAGGTCGTAAGCCCTGTAAATGTCTAGACTTACATATTACCTTCTCAAAAAAAACCCCTTTCTGTTGCAACAAATTTAGATCTGAATAAATCATTAGGGAGGACATCCAGCCAGCCTGCAAGCACTGTGGCATCCTCAAAACATTATAAGATTAAAAAAATTATATAGTTGTACATAAATACCTTGTTTATAAAACTGTCTGAATATTTGTTAATTATTTTCGTTTTTTTAAGTTAGTCTTCTTTGTTTATTCTCAAATGTAATTTAAAAAAAGTATATTGTTAAGTGTCCTCGGCACGGAAAACCCCAGTGAGGTCACATTATTTTTATTATTAACTATCGTTTGTAAGCAAAAAATATGAATGAATAAATAAATAAATAAATAAATAATGCAAAAAAAATAATTAAAAAGTCACTTTATTATGAACAAAATTGTGCGTTTTTATTATTAAACCTTACGAGATCTTTAAAATTATGAATTTCGAATCAAAATTATACCAAAATTCACTACTGCAATTTGGCCATTTGTAAGTGTACGATTTCTGACAAATTGTTAATAAATTTCGTTTTTCAAAAGTAATTCTTAATTGAAGGTTTAATTCAGTAACCTTTTTAATTTAATTTGATTTTAAAATGTTTTTCCACGCAAAATTAGCCGCTGGATTGACTTTTTCAGTGCAAAATTTATTTAAGTGACTTTAACGGATGTCTGATTTTATCTCGATTGTTATAGACGGTTATCTTTGCCGATTTCCGTTCGCAATTTGTAAATGAGATGCAAGATACGGTATCGAGTAGCAATAATTAAGTGTGACGAGGACGGGTAGACGATCACATAAAGACCCTTTAAAAATAACGCAATTCCGTTGCATTCGGCAGAAATAATAATTATTCGACATTAAAAAAACAAGAAAAGAACTCTGAACTAATTATCTGAATTGTATTATCATCAAAAGAAACTGATAAAAACATATTTTTACAGGTATCTCTACAGAAATGGAGAGCTTCGTTAAAAAGAGAAGGAATAATGATATGCACATTGCACATTGGCTTATGTCCTAATACTCTGTTATTGGCTAGGCCCAAAAACAATTATTGGAATTTGATATGGTTAAATAAAAATCAAATTTCCTGCAAGATAAAATTAATATTCATGTAAAATATTGTGGCCGTTTAGGCAAGTCACTAACCTTAAAAACGTCATTTTAGGGAATCACGAATCGAAAGTTTGGATTCCAACTAAAAATATTTATTTTTTCGTTTTTGGAGGTTTTATGAACATAAAATAATTTATCCATGTCTTTTAAATAAATTCCATTGGTAACTTTTCCGTCTGATAAAATGAAAAATATCTGGAGGGTTTTAATGAAGCGGGGTGGCTATTATTTTATTTTAGTATATTAATTTTGTTTATTACAAAAACTAAAATAAATACACCTTTTAAAAAATTAGGGGTAAGTATTTAAGTATTTATTGACATATTGCGAAAATAATTCTTTTGTTTGGAAATGTCCTAACAAGGCTAAACAATTGAAGGTACGTTTTTTTGTTTTAAAAATAAAATAAATAAAATTCGTACACTCAAATCCGTGTTTGATTTAAATTATTATGCTATATTTTTCATTTTTCATTTTCATTTTTTTCATTTATGAAATTTAAGCCATCTCAATAAATAAATAATTATAACACAGTGCTTGTCTCGGACTTGCGTTTGGCACGGATCTAAAAGTGTGTGCACTTTTCGTAGATTTAAGGTATTTAATTTTACTAATTTATTTATTCATATTTTGTCTCTTACATACTATAATTAATAATAAAAATAATGTGACCTCACTGGGGTTACCCGTGCCGAGAACACTTAACAATATGGTTTTAAAAAAAATATTTTTACATTTGAGAATAAACAAAGAAGACTAACTTCATAATCAGAGATAATTAACAAAATGTTCAGACAGTTTTAAACACAACGCATTTATGTTTATAATTAATTTATCTACACCTATATTGTTTATATTACAAAACGCACAATGAATTAACAAAAACCTATCATAAGCTATACACGTTTGGAGCAATTGTTTCAATATTGGTTTGGGCGAATAAGACAATCCATTTTACTTCTACCCAGCTCCACTATCCATTTTTATAGCCTTTTTGAGCATTTTCTCGTTACTAATTGTCTTAATATATAGTGGAATTTAATTAATACCTCATATCAAAATTGAATGATACGCAATATCTCAAATAGCATTTGTATAAAATATTTCAAAACATTAGTGAGGTACATATTTCAAATATATTTAATTCGCTACATAAAAAAATGTTTTTCTTTTATTCGCCATTTTGAATTATTTGAATGACTTGTCACGACTTACAAAGATAAAAAAATATTAAATTCAGTTCATGATTAACTATGGTACAATTTCTAACATTTAGATGTGGTGAAATAAACATATTTATAACAAGGCGGTCAAGTTTCTAGGTTAGATTCAATTGCATAAAAATAGATCTTCACGATTTATTTTGTGGTACAATAGGTTTATGGCTAATTTTAGGCAAGTGTAAGTGCTTACTTATGTAGGATAAAATGCGGTTGGATAATGTGTATAATTTGTCTAAACTGGGCACACAAGAAATATTGTATTAGTGATAAAATTAGGAATGGCTCTATTTGGGATTTCTGGCAAAGAAAATAAAAAAATAGGTGTAGGATAGTTCTTTATTGCCCCGTTTTGTTCCAATTTACTCGTCACCTCCATTTCAATTACCCCATTGGGTATTGGGTAATTAAGAACGGCAAGGGTTTTGTGGTTTGATAAAATTTTAATGAAAAATATGTTTTTTGTTATAAAATTAAAAATAAAATATGGAAAAAAATGTCAAAATAAATTTTAAAATAACAATTTGTTTGATATATTTTTTTATTTATTTGGGTCCCTGATAACCCTACTTTTCCCTAATGTTAAAAAAAACAGGAAAAATGGTCTTCGGTCGATATTATCATGTGTGAAAAAATATTATTATCCAAAATGAGTGAAGAAATATGCCATTGAATGTGGCGAGTGGTAATTCAGCAAAAATGCGATATGGCTTATTGTCAGCGGTTTCATTTACAATACGGAGCCGTTCTGTAATATGGCTAGCCAATATATCGCACCCTCAGAAGTACACTGTCGTATGTTTAAATCAGCTATTATACAGGAGAGTGTCGCATGTTTAAATCAGCCATTATACAGGAGAGAAAAATAAAGCTGCTGACATTTAAAATTGCTCGTAACATGTATTTTGACATTATGATGCGTATTTTTGATGGTAGGTATTTGCTCAAGAAAACTGTATCATCACAATGGGGAAATATAACTTTTTTTAATTTTAAAATTAATAAGGGTTTGTGTCAAATAAACTGTCACTTACTGTCAAATAAAAAAAACTTTTTTGAACAAAAAAATGTTTTTAATTTCCCGCAAAAACGGTTCATTGCATTGGCCACGCCCCTAAAAGGCCACGATTCTGTTGAATTTCGAACATTGTTGGTGATCGTTTAAATCTAAATACAACGTCGTTACGAATTTCGATGTCACAACTGTAAGAGGCGTATTTTTAACAATTTTATTTTAAAAATTAAAAATGAAAACATTTTTCCACAGTATCCATATTGATTTTGAATACACAATTAATTTTTCTAAATCCATTTCACATATTTTTATCGGCAATCGTAGTTTGTTATATTTCCATATTACTGCTGTGTTCTTTTTGATATTTTACTTAACTGTTTTATTTTTAATGTTTTGCATAACTCAATTTATTAATCAAACAGCGAAATTTAGAATCAATACAGCATAAATCTGGGGATGCGATAGATCCTGACTAAAATGACAACCCGGCTGTAACACACGCATCATTGTTGCATTGATTTACTTGCTTAGCTTATCAAATCGAACAAAAACCAGTACTCACTCGGTAGTATGTCGCACTCCATGTGATGTCGCGTATTCACTAGCAGGGTGGGCTGGACGAGAGCCGCGCGGTGGTCCGCGCTAGCTACGCTGGCCATCACCATTCACGTTCTTCTCCCGTCTCCGCCTGTTCTCTAAACTCTCTGCCTATCCCTTCGGATACCTCGAGAGGTATGTCTTCAACTCTTTCTGGGTCTTTGGATGGCTTTTCTAGCCCGCGGCTGACGATTCGCTGTTACACAGTTCCTGGGAATGGAAAAAATGGGGTTGTGATGGTCTGGATGGAATATATTATTATTAATGTGTAACTTTGTGCTTTTGAATTTCCAAAGGCTTTAAAAAGACGAGTACGTGCTAGTCCCTTTTTTATCAATTTTTTTTTTTACATAAATATATTAAATGGAGTGATGGTCTTATAACTGATCAGTCATAATAGCCAACCCCTGAAATTCTACAATACTTAAAGGTAAAATAGTTTTAAAAGTCATAGAAAGATCAAGTTATCAAGTGAACAACTGTTTTGAAATACCTGTATATATTTATTATAGTTATCTCTGAAATGGCTATGCTAAAAAAATCCTTTACACGCGGTATTGTAACATCGTGTTTCCTCAAGCAAAAGACAATATTCTGAAGTTCGAATGTTTTTAAAAAAAACATAGAGACGTATTGTTTAATTTTTTATTTACGCATTTACATTATTTATAAAAAATATAACATTATTTAGGCCTGTTAAAGCAAAATAAAAGAAAAAATCATTAAAACGCCGGTCATTTAACTAGCGTGCACTCCCGTTCACTGCCAAAAATCGACTGATTGAACGAATTTCTGATTTTGTTTTTGTCTTTTTCAACAGCGTCTCTGTTTTACTTGTTATAGGTTCTATTATCGTACTCTTTTTTCCACAGTAAAACATATTTATTGTGGCATTGCCATCACTTTCATTCTTCGTATAGCATGAGTAAATATTTTTTTAAATAAAATCCTGGATATTTATACACATTTTACTTTCCAAATCCGGAGTGAAAATGTTCATTTAAAGATTACAAAAAATACATCATCATTTAAACAAATAAGAGATATATATCATATGAGATGTGTCTTTTATGTAGACACCACAGCCACACAAGAGTTAACAGCACTAAATTTGTTATCAATACTAAATATAATCAAGCACTTTTTTCTTTTTGAAATATTATCTGTTTTGGTTTATATTTATTTTTAAAAAGACCGCATTTAAAATTTATTAAATGTTTTTATAAAAGGTAAAAATGTATTGATGTAATAACTTATATATTTATAGATAAGTTATTCATTTAAAAAATACTTGGTACACTTCCACTTATTTATTTTGACCAATTAGCGCTTTGTTTTTAAATGTACCTACACTTTAGATAATATTTAGTTTTATATAAATTATCCTTACACTGTATAATATTCACCAGTCTGAAGATGCCCATTAGAGGGTGAAAGCGCTAATTGGTCGAAATAAATAAGTGGAAGGGTACCAAGTGTTTTTAAAATGAATAACTTATATATAAATATTATTTTTATTTTTTTATTTTAATTTCTTAAATTGGTTCTACAACGAAAAAGTTCATTGGTTGTTTTATATATTTTTTATGCTAAACTTTTAAACGAAGCAAAAAGCTTTTTTAAAAAATGTATCGTTTTTTCAGCTCAGTTCTGAGCAAAAAAAAACAGGCGTTTATTAAATATAAATAATACAATCCGTTCTGTTTGCAAAACATTAAAAAAAGGTTCAATTAAAATAAATTGGAAATAGTACAATTATGTAAAATTAAATTATACATGCATATTTTATAGGCCCAAAATTCTTTGATTATTTTTTACTGATAATATTTCGTTAATCCCAAACATTAAAATAGTCCTTCTTTTCAAAAATACGCACCCTGGATTCAAACTAAAGACATTTCCTCTTTTTTTCTATGATATATTTGGTTCCTTTAATAATAAGGAACTATATTAATAATAACCATGGTTTATTAACAAAAATAACAATTTCTTTATCTACTACATACACATATAGGTAACAGATTTCTCTGGATCATTTCTAGTCTGCCTAACTAGGTACAACCTGTTTTAAGGCAGACATTTTTATGCAGAATTAACAATAACATTACTACTCACCACTTCATTTATTTTACAGTTATATAATATTAATTTATACCATTTATCATTTAAGAATGTTTTTGAGTAAATTTTCCGATTTTTCTCGACCTAAACCCAGTAACCAATTTTTTACAAATTTAAATAATCGAATCCGGGTCATGGTTTAGTAATGTTCGGGTAACATATTGAATATTTTTGGGCCCAGAAACGTGATTTTTTTATTGCCCGAATTCAGCGTTTGGTAGACCCCAAGACCCATCCTCTAGTTTGACTTCTGGTAGTGTGGGAGTGTTCTTTTTGGGATTCGGTAGAATAATTTTCTTTCACAAACATTATTATTCTTAAAATATATAATTGACTTTGGCTAAGATCTCAAATTCCTCTAATAACTTGACGCTGGGGTACGTGAAGGGCTTTTTAAAAATTATTGTAATTATTGATTTTGAGCAGATTTGAGAGGTTTTCATATTGATTTATTAGTGCTATCGCATTCTATTATGGCACGAATTATAATTGAGTTACATGAAATAAAATATAGTTGTTTAAAATAAGTATAATATGTTACTACTGTTTTTTTTTTACACATTTCCTAGAAACATCGCGATACTAATAAATGTTTTAATTTTGTGGCTTGTTAGAAATATTTTTTACATCCAATTTCCCGTAGCACTGAACTTCTTCATAAGAAACAAAGAGCACGAATCAAAAACTTCCATGTGCACTCCGTACTTTTTTTTTGTTTACATTTGTAATATATTTTACTTGATTTATTTCGAATACAAACAGATGTACAGGTTTAACGATTATAAATAAAAAGTATAAAAAATGAATACATAGTATGGTCTGCCATCCAATAATTAATTATTTATTTAAATATACTACAATAAAGCGACGACGGTTTAAACTATATAAAAAACTAGCGGATCCGACAGACGTTGTCCTGTCCGAACGTTGGCAAAAGACTTTTCATTGATAAGAAGTTACCCAGGTACTTGTTTGTGATTAATTTTCAAAACTAAAAATTAATAATATTCAAATTTTGAATTTAAGTAGGTACCTAAGTACATGTTTATAGCTGAATTCCATGCTGAATTCAACATAAAATATTTTTTCAAATATAGCATTCTTTTTGCAAACGTCAAACTCCGGTCTTCTCACCAACAGAGGGGTGTTCTAATGTAGGAAAACGATTTTTTTTAATGTATTGAATTTAATATTATTTTGGTGTTGCCAAAAATCCAGTAAAAAAAATAAATGGGTAGAAATTATAAGGAAATAATCTTATTTAGATTCACAAAAAAATAAATGCTGTTTGTATACATTCAAAAACAAATTTTTAGACACTAAAAAACTACATCTTTCAATTTTTTTTGTATATGCATTCTCCTCAAATGTAACCCTGGTAGATCGATAAACAAAAAATTTATGCTCTTTACTTCTTTTTTACGTATTACATTGAAGATTTTAATATCTACGAACACGCACAGCGCAAAGATCAATATTTTTCTGAAACCGCACGTAAATCGGTTAAGCCGTTTAGAAGGAGTTCAGTGACATCACACGTACAGAGGAAGTATATTTATAAAGATAAATATACTATAAATTAAAATAAAATAAATATGAACAAAACGGGGAGATAGTTGAAAGGAAATTAATGAGGAGTGGTGAGGGATAAATGAAGGAAAGTATGAGTGGAAAATTGCATTTGATTTAATGATTAAGAGCAAGAAAAGAGACAAAACGTCTATCAAATGACCGAACGATTTAGCTAATGAAAAAACATGTATCACTTTATTTATAAAAACAAAAAAAAACCTTATAGGTATGGCCTGTGCGTGAGGGTATACTAAATCTAGAATACATGATAAAATCTCAGGTGTAGATGCATTTATAAATACATAAATAAAACATATGAAATAAAAATTGAAAGACTTTGTTTGGATATGCAGGTGCCTAGGTACTTATCGTACAACGCCCTTGAGACGACTTTTACTGAAATGGCGATAAATAAATTATCGATAATAATTATAATAAACTAAAGTATTTCTGGATTTATGGTTTTGCAGATTTCAAGCGCAATCAACGGGTAAGCTAAGTTCTTGTAAACTGGGAGCCCCGAAATTCTTGAAAATCAGGTCATATACCTGATCTAATGAACTGGACACTGGACACCTGTCAGTGTTTTTTTTTACCTCCAACGTCATTGGTCGGTTTCATTTTTTTTTTTTTTTTATACGCAAAAGATTTATAATTGACTGTCACCCGACACGTTACGCTATTATTTGACCGTCATGACCGAAGAACGTCAATTTTTTATTTACCAATGCAGTGCCCTTCGCACCATAAGACTCAGTAAAATAAATGATGAGATAATAATGTGTTTGTACTTTGCTTAACTCATCTGTACTTCCCTACACGATAAATAAATAATAAAATATTTTTATCTGTTTGAACATCTGTCAATGTAGATGGCTCCCTAAATGGCAAAAATCACGCATAGGTATGTAGGTACTCAAAATTCAATTAAAAAAAATTGTAATGAAATTTCAAAAGATTCGAGCCACATTCTTTCGTGTCAAGCTTTTCATTGCTACAACGAGAAAAAAAATTAAGAATGGAATATGGAAGTCTAAGCATTTACAGGGTTTATGACATGTCATTGGATGGTATAAGTTTACATTCGCTATTCTGGCTATGTTTAAACATTCACATTTCCTCAACTCTTCCATCAGTTGACTTTTGTAAATTAAATGAATAAATCAAACTTAATAACTAAACTAGAGGAACTAGAATCCCAATCGTCCATGCTCTCTGTAGCTGCAAGACGTGCAGGGATTCTTATTTACTGTACAGCGCCCTTGAGGTGATTTTCACCAAAGTGACGGTATATAAATTATCCAACTATATAAAATGTATCTCTCGACACGAATCCTCCCAGTGAGGAACGCATTGTTAACTTAACCTTATTTTTTTATACTAAACAAGTGCCTTTTACAATATAAAATATAACAATATAATTAGTTAGTTAGATATACAAAAATTTAAAAAACTAAAAAACAATAATATAAAAAAACAAAAGTTTAAAAACAAAAATACAAATAACAAGAAAAATATATACAAACATGTATATGTCAGCATACAAAAAATATAACATGAATTTACACCAGATCATTAGCATAAATAGCTTTTACAAACGTTTCGTTAATCGTTGCAATAGAACATCATAAAATATTTATAAAGAGATGATTTGAATTCACAGAGACTCGAGTTAAAAATGTCGATATGAAAGGTTCCGATCGATATATATATAGGTCGATATTAATTTATTATAGTCCTTAAAATATAGCTTGATTAGAATGACATTTGTCAGCAAAAGTGACGACATAACTTTGTAGTAAAGTCTAAGAAGTTATTTATATTGACACACAAAAAATCATTCGTATCTGACGTGTTAATTTATTTTTTATTACAATGCTTGATACATAAATCAACATAAATATATAAAATCAGCTTTAAAACAACAAAAAAAAACTAATTATTAACGACGTTCTTACAAGGTTACATCATGTTGCAAAAACGTTAGAGATGGGACAAATTGATCGAGTAAAATAATAAATTATTTAATTTTGCTCATGAAAAAAGTATAAACGTCTTCTTTTTTGGTGAATAAACATACTATAATAGATGCGAAGGTTTTCACGGTCACTGTTATAAATATTATGTATCTTTTTTGGGTAATACCGTGTATGTTGGATTTGATCCGACGTACATTTATTCTTTCCTACAAAACTAGAAATGTGCCTACTGCTGACTGTGACACGGTACAAATTACTAGTACATAAAAACATACATTTCTTTATAAAACACACAGTTTTCCCTGAAGATGGCTCCTGCAATGGTAGCCGAAACGTCGGATCAAATCCAACATACACGGTATTACCCAAAAAAGATACATAATATTTATACTATAATAGGCTTGTTTTTGCGTTTTTATATCAATTTTCGGAAACACAGTTTCATGTTTGCATGAAAAAACTGATAAAATCGATTTGATCGGTACACGATCAGTGATCAGTAATTTCCCATCACTATTGACATTAGTTTGGCAGCTGTCATTGTAATCAAGCTAAATTTTAAGGACTATAGTCTATGTACACCTTAAACCTTTATTGCTGTGGGCGGGATTCGTTTGCTAAATTATTTCACCCTAGTTTCAATAAATGAAATCCAACCGTATCTACAAGTATTTAAGCTAGTTTCAAATAATGTCAACCGGTTTTGGGATACAACTGATTGTCAAGGCGATAAATGGTAGCCCTGTGAAATATGTAAGTAGATGAGTACCTAATTCACGCTCGATTGTGGAATAATATACCCACTAATGTTATAGATGGCCCCTTCTTTACTTACATTTAAATCAAGAATTAAATGTCACAATTTAAATATTTAAGTTATTCCTTTATTCTTCTTTTTTCCTTCCCATCCCCTCTTCATAGTATAGTGTTCATAAAAAAAAAATCTTTAGTTAATCTTTGTTTTTAATTTTGTATAAAATCGTAAGATTCAATATGTCTATGTAATTGTAATTTTCTCAAACTGAACGGTTTGGCCTGGTAGGAAGAAATTGCCTTAAGGCAATAAGCCCGCCTTTATATGTAAATACATTGTGTAAACTAATATTGAATCAATCGCTCCACAAGTGTATAGCTTATGTTATGTTTTTGTTCTTTCATTGTGCGGTTTGTAATATAAATAATATAGATGTAAATGAATTAATTATAAACATAAATACGTAGTGTTTAAACTGTCTGAACATTTTGTTAATTACCTCTGTTTATTAAGTAAGTCTTCTTTGTTTATTCTCAAATGTAAAAACTATATAAAAAAAAAAAGTATTTTGTTCAGTGACCTCGGCGGTGAGGTCAGAGGAAAAAATATTAATAAATAAACATGTACATAAAGTGTAAAATAAATAAATATATCATCATGTTCCTATCCGCAACCTGTGGCGCATAAGACACTGCTTTGATGTACCAAAGCTGTTACGTGAAGGCGAGGTGATAGGTCTTACGTTTCAAGTGCCAAATCAGGGACAATAAAATATTGCAGTTCAAAATCACCTTTTAAATCAATATTTCATGTCCAGTTTTCCAGGAATCTAACCCAGGATTTTAATAATGGTAGGCGAACGCACCAAACAATACACAACGAAGCGAACTTATCTCTACTCGATTTCCTTGTTCAGGTTTTTTACCAGAGAGCAGCTATCGATTTAAAAACGCTCGTCAAGAGTTCTGATTCTATTTCACACACATAACTGTATTCTCTATTCGCCTGGACACAGATAATTCAGGTTCTTATTCTAATAGGTGAGGGTCAGTGCTATGCAAGCTTCTGACGTCACTGCGACCTGTGAAGATCTATTGTAACGGATTTCCGGGAATATTTCTCGCCCTCCAATATAGGTACACAAATAATTTCAGTGTAATACGATGATCGGTTTAACGCTTCAGAATTTAAAGTTTGTACCGACATCGGTTGGGTGTATCTATTTATAATTTATTTACATTATTTATAATTTAATTCTAATTCTAAGGTATTTTGAAGTTACGATGGTTACGTTTATTTAAAATATTCCAAGTTCGATTCCAAGTTGAATTACCAATGATAAAAGACAGCGAAATTACCCACTTTTACCTAAATGTTACCAGAAAATATATAGGTACATAACCTATACCAAAAAAACGATCAAAGATTTGACAATGCGATGCAGTGTCATATGCACAGTAATTAAATAAAGGCTTATCAATATTAAAAAATAACACAAAAAAAACTAACCTAGTAATTTTAATAACAGTCACTTTAAAAAGGGTTTTTATAATCACTTTAAAATTGATAATAATCACTTAAACTGTCGTTAAATAAATACATTACACTGAATTTAAAACCGTCAACATGGCGTGTAATAACAAATATTATCGATATTAAAGCGTACGTACAAAATAAATAAAATACTGAAAAACGTCAAAAATCGACTAAAAAAACGTCAGTACCTCACATGGATACCACCGACCCGACGGTTCGAGACGCACTAAAAATTATTTGTTTGAATTTTTGTTTCCCGACCAATTATATTCCTTGGCCCCGCCTCCGGGGACGGCTGCGATTGGCCGGTTCGAACCGGGCTCCGCCTCTTCTTGGAACGTTGTCAGCTGTTTTTAACAAAATGGCCACGGAAGGCAGTGGCGGGGCGGCGACTTGCGCAGTGACGTTTGGGGGTAAAGATTATGAATTAAAGGGGTTTTGCTCGTTTTACTGTGGCTTCCAAAGGGCATGCGTGGTCGAGACGGAAGTAAAGAATTGCGAAAAGTTTTACGAATTCGTGAAGATGAATTTGCTAGGATGTATCGATAGAATGTTTCAATAAAAGTTTTTGCGCACATAAATAAAAATCCCATTAAAATATCGTCGCCGTTCAGGCAAATGTCAATAACACAATGTTTGAGTAAGTCCAAATGCTTGCAGACTGGCTGGATTTCCACCCCAGGGAATTGTTCATATCAAAATTTTTCGCAACAGAGAGGAAAAACATGTCGTAATTAAACATTCGTTTTCACACAATTTTTTCTCTGTTTTTGATGTGTCAGCCACTTTTCACACTGTGTAACATTCACCATTCTGCCTATATTTGAACATCTATATTCCGGCGAATATATTTTCAGGCGTTGCCTAGTATGTAGGTGAAATAATTCAATTAGATGAATCTCACCCGCATAAATAAAGGTTTCAGCTCTTTAACTTCACAAACATCAACAGATGAAAGAATTGAAGGAATACAGATGTTCAAATATAGGCAGAATGGTGAATGTTACACAGTGTGTAAAGTGGCCACCTTAACCAGCCATTGACACGTCATAAGCCCTGTAGATGCCTAGACTTCTATATTACCTTCTCTTAAATGTTCTTCATCTCTGTTGTAAAATGTTAATTAGTGTAAAGATAATTTTGTTACATTAAAAAAAATATATATTTTCCGGTTAACAGATGTAGGTGGGTATTTTTTCAATAAGTAAAAAACCTTTTGATTTATTTGATTGAGTTTATTTACTGACATTTCTTGGTGGGACTGCATTTGAGTTATAATAATAAAAATACAATAATTGCTACTACTTTATACTTAAATAATTTAGTTTGCACTCTTTTATTTCTAAAATTATATAAAATCATGATTTACAACCCCTCCTTGCACTTGTATATAACAAAGAAATTTGTTTAGTCTCCCACCAGTCTGACGATGGCGGTCACGACGAAACCCGGTCACTGGTAAAAAATTATAAATAAAACTATTCAGGTACTTTTGATTTAAGCTAAATTTTGTGAAAGTGTCATAAAAATTAAACCCTTTAATTACATTTAACCCTTTTTTCAACTATTTCTTTTACAACATACATTATTTTCATGACCTCATCAGTGCGTGTAAGGGTTGCTTATTAAAATGCAAGGCGAGTTGGTTTTATGTTTTTGTGTGGTAAAGGAGTGACAAACAACTATGAAACAACTATGGTAAAGGAGTCCTGACGAAGAGAGAGGTCCGTCTCGAAACCGGTAGACATAGAAAAATCAGTAAGTAGTTTAATACAAATATTTAATAACATTTAGTAAAATGTTCGACCCTAAAGTTAATGCTGTAAATAATAATAATAACTATTTATTATCTACATTACACGGTGACTGGAAGAACATACAGCGATACTTGTACATTACTACTTGCCGACTTTTCTATGTCTACTGGTTTCGAGACGTACCTACCCGTCTCATCGTCAGGACACCAATTGAACTAACATGCACCTTCACCATAGTTGTTGCGCAAAAATATAAAACCCGTATTCCGATTTGAAACCACATGCTTTTAGTAGGCATTATTTATGTGCATCATTAGTGTATGAACATGTTTGAAGTTTAGGGAGAAATAGTTGAGAAACGAGGGAGGGGATGAAGGTAGGGGCGATATATTCAAATTCAATTTATTTCATACGTTTATGTGTATTAAAAAATATATTCAAGGCATACATAAGACGAAAAAAAAATTTGCGATACAATTTAAATGTGATTAAATGGTAAAATTTATATATCCTGTAATAGGGAAATGTCACTTTTTTATTTACATTTTTAAAGTAATCAAGGTCTATGAAATACTGTCCAGTAAATTTTTTTTTTGCTAATTACTAGTAGCATAAAAAAATATTTTAAATTTGTAATTTTGGATCCCCGCAAAAACGGTCATTCCATTGGCCACGCCACTAATACGTCACGATTCATATTTTTTTGTTCTTGGCTTATCTCTGCGAGTCTCGTATAACAAAACGACAACGTTGTGCCCCTTAATACGCGAGCGCGGAAATTCGAACTTTTGTGTAATACAACTGGACTCAAAATAAAGAGTAGTATCCAGATGTCAGCTTATTTAACGAATACCATCAAGGCCACGGAACCTTGATATTCAGATCATTAATATGGGAAAAAAGCATACGTAAGCCGCTGATGATGAAGTCCTGTGTTCTGAAAAAGAATTAACAATTAAAAAATGATAAGTTTTCACTTTTGTTTTAACTCTTTACTGTTGTTAGTGTAATTATTTTTTAAATTCATTATTGCTAAGAATTATTATTTATATAAACCATGAAGTAAACTTTTTAACTTTCCTTTTAAAGCATTTACTACTTCTTTTTTAAAAACTGCTGTTTTCTTTAATTTATCTTTCTTTTATGTAGGTAATTTTTTTTTTTTGTTATAGATGTATTTTTTAATGTAAATATTGTTTACCATTGTATACTTTTCTCGATGTTTTTGTTCTTTATTAATATTATGCTATTTTTTGTCGTATTATTTCACTGGTTTTATTGTAATTATGTAAAAGGTTCATGGAACCGTATATTAATAAATAAATAAATAAATAAATAAATAAATAAATAAATAAATAAATAAATAAATAAATAAATAAATAAATAAATAAATAAATAAATAAATAAATAAATAAATAAATAAATAAATAAATAAATAAATAAATAAATAAATAAATAAATAAATAAATAAATAAATAAATAAATAAATAAATAAATAAATAAATAAATAAATAAATAAATAAATAAATAAATAAATAAATAAATAAATAAATAAATAAATAAATAAATAAATAAATAAATAAATAAATAAATAAATAAATAAATAAATAAATAAATAAATAAATAAATAAATAAATAAATAAATAAATAAATAAATAAATAAATAAATAAATAAATAAATAAATAAATAAATAAATAAATAAATAAATAAATAAATAAATAAATAAATAAATAAATAAATAAATAAATATAAATAAATAAATAAATAAATAAATATAAATAAATAAATAAATAAATAAATAAACAAACAAATAAATAAATAAATAAATAAATAAATAAATAAATAAATAAATAAATAAATAAATAAATAAATACATAAACATACTACTATAAATATTTTCGGCGATAATTTTAGAAATATTTGTAGATTTTTTTTTGTTAATAATTATAATTTTTGATAATAAAATACATGTTCTTATTTTAAACCTTGACAGACGTCGTGGCGCAGTTGGTTAGACGGCCGACTGTGAAACTGGCGACGCGGGTTCGATTCCCGCCAGTTGCAAGAAAAAAATCCATGAAAGATTTTCTTCTCAATTGGTCTGGGTGTTGTGGTGAATTTTTCACTACCTCCTTCCATATCCCCCCTTTCCCACTTAAAGGCTTAGCGGGTTATTCCCTTTTGTTAAAAAAAAAATAAATATTTAAGGGATGCTCCGCATCCACAGTATGAATGGGCGAAACGCGCCTGCTAGATATGTTTGTTGTGTTTAAAACGTGTTAACTCTTAAAAAACTGTGGTCAATAATTCCTTTGCGCGCGGTGATGTAACATCGTGTTACCACTAGCAAAAGACGGAATATTCCAAAGTTTAGACATTTAAAAAAAATGCAGACAAACTGTTAAATAATTCCTTTCCCATAATAATTTAAAAAAACACATAATTTAGCCCTGCTGTGGCAAAAAATATTAATCATAAACACGCCGCTCATTTTACATGCGTGCGCTCTATCACTGTCAATAACCGACTGAATCCGTTTCACACAAACTCTGGCCACAGAACAGCGTATCTGTCTTCCTTGTTATGAGTTCTATCTTCCTTGTTATGAGTTGTATCTTCCTGTTCTCTCTTATATAGATTAATTACTCTATTGGAGTCACGTTCAGTCTTCGCGTAGCAAGGATAAAAAAAATTGCAAAACAATCCATCATTGTTTTACAGATTTTACTTTCCAAATCCAAAAAATGTGTAAAAATGTGTAAAAGTGTGCAAATGTCTATTTTAAGATTTTATCAGAGATATTTTATATTAATTCTTGTTTCGTATGTAGACTAGTGTGACATCACAGCCACACAAGAGTTAATTTAAATAAATAAAACAAAAACAACTCTACCTACATTTGATCAGGATCTCTGGATTTGTGTTTTATCTCGCGTTGGCACAAAAATCATAAAATATTGCGTTTTCCCATTCAGATTACCAAAGATTAAAGGGTTTCACACCGCCATTGCTCTCCTAAAGTGCTCAAAGCACTTAAATCCTCCGTTGGGCATATCAAGAAGAATCATAATAAGTATTGTCAATTCGCGATATGTTAACAAATTGTTTTGTGATTCGCAAAATAATGTACGGAACATCTCCATCTCCATAGAGATAACGATCTGGCCTGTTTTAACAGCTTTGAAGGCGCCTGTTTCTTCAGTTGCCTTTTTAACCTTTTCCTTACTGTTTTAAAAACACCCGCGCGTTACGGTGCTGTGTAGTCACTAAACAATAAAAAAATAATTAAAAATGGAAAAATTGAATATTTATAGGGAATGGCTTTAACTAATCATAATATAATTCAATGATGATAATATTTTAAATATAACTGCTGAAAACATGAAAAACCATTGGGTATCGCTAACGACTCGGGCGAAACGTGCATCCGCGTCAACTTCCCGAAAGCTACTAAGCAGCTATATAGTACTGGCTACGTGACAGACTGAAAGTATAATTTTGATGATATTTGTAATTTATCCCAATTTCCGATAAAATGCTTCTTTGTGCCTAATAAGTAGGTACTTATTATTTAATAACAAATTATTTCAGTCGATACGTAAATGTGTAATGGAGGAATACTGAAAATCTAAACTAAATATTTATTATATTTATGAAGATATTATAGTTATTAGGCGCAATGTGTACTAGCTACACATTACTGGGGTGGACGGTTAATCATAATCATTAAATTATCTGCGCAACCCCAAAAATACACCACATTCCAATAAATAATCACAGGATCCTCGACACAAAGACAACTTAAACAAATTCAAACTAATTGATTGATTTGGTGTTAATTTTGTAGAACTCCATATTTAAACATATAATTAGAAATCAAACACTGATTTGAGTCTACTGAACACTTTATTTTATTTTTACAAATATAAACATATAAAAATAAAAACTTCGTGACAATTGTTTCGCCTTATTAGGGCATTTTCAAACGAATGTGAAGATTATTTGGATTGAATGTCCTTATATAGTTATATAATTCAAGGTACTTAAGTAGAAAATGAATAATCTTATAAACTATAGCATGTACATTAATCATAATTGAGGGAAAAACCGATGGTTAAGGGTGAGGCTAAGTGTTTAATAGGTAATGGGGAATTTTATTTTCATTTTCTACTTAAGTACCTTGAATTATAAAACTATATAAGGACACTCAATCCAAATAATCTTCACATTCGTTTGAAAATGCCCTAATAAGGCGAAACAATTGTCACGAAGTTTTTATTTTTATATGTTTATATTTGTAAAAATAAAATAAAGTGTTCAGTAGATTCAAATCAGTGTTTGATTTCTAATTATATAAATTCAAACTTACTTAATCTTCGTCAATAACTTCTACATATAGGCGATTTTGATTATTAGATTATACTTTTTATTTAACTCTTTTATTTAACTTTCAGTTTTTATCAGGGCCCTGATCTCTGTAGTGATGTATGGAATTTTATGAATCCATAGAGGCTTGAATCCAATGTTTGTCTACAAACATTTCGACTTACCCAAACACTGTTAAATTACCATTTCTTCTGCCGGAACTACCTAACTAAAAACCATCCAGCAAAGATTGCTCTATTATTTTCTAGATAATTTACCCCTCATCTCTGTCGTGACTTGCCAAATCTTTTGAAACAATCAACGCCTATTTCAAAAAGATTTTGATAATCTCAGTTAGGTGGGAGCATACTCCTACATACTTTAGAGAGAAAAAACGGGCAAAGTGGTCCAAAGATTGTCCTGTATGATAAATAGTCGCCAGGATTTAGCAAAAAAAAACTTTTTATTTTCAATCAGATATTTGATGCAAGTATTTTAGACATGGGCATAATTTCATTGTCCTCACAATAATTCTCGTATCTGTACGTACTGGCGAAAGAGTACTGTATTTTTCACCGATTGTAGTATGTCTCAATAATTTACGTTTGTAAAATAGAATTAAGAATAGTCCAGAAACCTCATACGCACATTAAACAGATAGCGACTAAACTATTCATAAATGAGTAGGTTTACGTTTTGACCCATTGGTTTATTTGTAGACGTCGCTCAGTATGCAACTCCTGATTTGAATTCAACTATGCCGTGTTGTGTCCTTTTAAAGTGTAAAAATACTGCTAGGATCTTAAACAGGATGCAATCACATTTTATGTGTAATTAGCTAATAAATGTGTATATAACAAATGCATTTCTTAAAAATTAAATAATTTTTCATCTGTCAGATTGTCGAAGAAACGAAATAAACATTTCGTTAATGTTGCAAGCGTAGTATTTTTTTTTACTCTACTTTGCTAATCTAATGAGAGGACTAATGAAAATTGGATCTCGGATTAAACAACTCTATCGTGGATATTTGACCAACATTATTTTTAAAACATCAAATATTATTTAACATGATATAAAAATGTCCGTTTTATGTAAAATAAAATTTGTTTTATATTTTAAGTTTAAAGTTCATTAATTCAATTACTCTTATTAAATGACCTCTGCTCTGAATCTACTCTGTTGGGTCAATCAATATTAGGGAATATGGAAGTCTAGGCATTTACAGGGCTTATGACCTGTAATTGGCTGGTTTAAGTGGCCACTTTACACACTGTGTAACATTCACCATTCTGCCCATGTTTGAACATCCATATTTCCTCAACTCTTCCATCTGTTGACTTTTGTGAAGTAAAAGAGCTGAAACCTATTCCCTTCTCAAAAATGTTTTCCCTCTCTGTTGAAATAAATTTTAATATGAACAACTCCCTGGGGAGGAAATCCAGCCAATCTGCAAGCATTTGGACATAATCAAACATTGTTGAATTACTACCTGTAAAAAGAAGAAGTATAAAAAATTGGAAAATTATTTCCAGGCGTTGCCTAGTAGGTGATTTGGTTCAGCCGGATGAATCTCACCCACGTGATAAAGGTTTCAGCTCTTTTACTTCACAAAAGTCAACAGATGGAAGAGTTGAGGAAATGTGGATGTTCAAAAATGGGCAGAATGGTGAATGTTACACAGTGTGTAAAGTGGCCACTTAAACCAGCCAATGACAGGTCATAAGCCCTGTAAATGCCTAGGCTTCCATATTCCCTTCTCAAAAATGTGTTCCCTCTCTATTAAATAAATTTAAATGTAAATAATTCAAATTTTATTTAATTGTTTTTGGTTTAAGGTTCATAATTAAGTGATTCAGGTTAACTAATGAGTTGATATAATGATATTTTAATGTGTTAAAATATTTAATATCATTATTTTTACTATCCCATCCCTCATGTGTTTGATTGCTGTCAATTATGATTTCTGAAAAACCAAGGATAAACAAGTCATTAGTAAAATTATTACAATTGGTATAGTAATAAGGAATACACATGTGTTATCTGTTCTTATGTAATTCGACGTCGGGTTTATTTTAACTTGTGGATTAAAGTAGCATCGTCTTTTATGTCTATAATAAATCAATAATTTACAGTTGCTCATGGATGTAGGATAGAAAATTGAGACTTTTTTTTTAGTAATTTGAATGACTTGCAAGTTATCTATGTGATGTTTATATCTGTATGAGTTTTTTTTGGATATGTAAAAAAATATTATTTAAAAATGAATACTTGAGTTAAATGCACCGAATCGATAGTCAGATGGCAGAAGGGACCATCTGTAATTTTCAAAAATGTTTAGGAGAGCTGAAAAACGTTTCAATTTCAAGACTTTAATCTACAAACTAAAATATTTTAGTGTTACTTTTCAATAATAAATTACCATTCTAAGTAACCCTGATTTTTTTTTTTTTTGCTGCGTGTATTTAATAAAATATTAATTAAAACTTCTGAAAACTAAAACATATACAAAAATACAATTAGTCCCTTCAGCCATCTGACTACCGAAATATATCAGTGTGCGCCGCGTCTTCGAATATATTTTTTTAGAAAGGCTACTAACTTATCAAGTCCTTATCTCTAATCTACAACTTTGAGGTATTAAGTTAGAATTAAATCTTGAATATATTTTATTTTATAAGACGTTCAAATTAACATTCAAAGCGAGTAACGTATAAAACAATATCATTCAATCAAAATTAAGACAACGTGAAAAAAATATTTAAGTAGGCACCTGCTTGAAAAAATAAAGATATTTAATATGAGATTTTGGCCTGGGATTATGTTTTTATGGTTCCACTAATCTCCATCAGTTTCATTTAAGTAATTTCTCAATTTTAAGTAATATTTTATCTAACAATTGTATATTTTCATGCAGTTGTAAATAATCTTGCATTTCATCTACGCGTAAAGTTGTTAATGAGTATGCTAAACGGCTTACCGCTCGACAAGTGGTTTCCGTCAAGCTTTTTGATTTGAAGGGAAAAAAACAGTAACTAGAATTTGCATTTAATTACAGATAGGCGCAAGGCATGTTGCTCGTATTGAAGAAACAATTAAATAATAATAATCCGACAAAATATAATTAGAATTTTTGTTTTATCGCTGCTTTATGGAGAAGAGATTACTGCCGCGCATCCCTGAGCCACCGCGATTCGAAAAAAATACTTTCGAGAAAAACAGATAAAACCCTTAAAACAAGTAAATCGCAATGATATTAATAAAAATATTTTTTTTGTTAAATTTCATCATAAAGCGATTTACTATTTACTTTCATATATTCAGTTCAGCTTAGAATTCAGAAGAATTTTGGCTGGTTTGATGTTCTTGCATAAATTAATATCTAACTATGTAGATGCCAGTCGAATGGTTATTTTATTTACAGGTAAGTAATAAAAAAATATCATATATTTGTACCTACATAGGAGGTACATAATATAATATAAGTAATATGTACTATAAATAGATATTTTTCTGTGGTTCTGTGTGATACAACAAGTCTCATCAATGAAATCAACTCAAACGATGTAACTTCCCTATATATTGTATTATATAGGTATATTATCCATTACTTTAATATATAATTCATTAAAAAATAAATAAAAAATACCACTATGAATTCAGTCGATATTAGGTATTCAATTGGAATGTCAACTGGCCGAATTGTTTTAGTAATTAATAATGCTTAAAACGGCCGCGTGGAGCGCTGTATGTCCTGCAATATGACGCATGAAAGTAATTATAGTTTTATGTCAAAAGTATCATCTCAAAGAAAAATAGTTCTTAAGAAAAAATGTTTTAAATACTGTTTTCCAAACCATGAAACTTCAAATAATTTGTGTAATCTGCAAGTTTAATCCATTAAAAATATAGTATACTTATTTGTATGAAAAAATAAGCTGAAATAATCGGCTAGTTTCTTATCTCACCACAGGTGCTGGGCGCGCTTTATTTAAATTTATATTTATATTAGGATAAATATACAAACGGTGGAAATGATTTAAAATAAATGTAAATTAATTATTTGTTTTTCTGTAAATAAAGTTACAATAAACCATTATTATAGTAAGCTGCGCATAATCGCTTCTATACACGGTTTGCCCCTGATAGATGTCCATGATATCCTTGCTCAGATAAACCTCAATGTACCTCGCCGTAACTTGCGTACCAATCTTGTCTTTGCCGTGGGAAATTATTAAACTAACTTCAGATTCTTTTCCATCTTGTTTTTGACCAAAATAATCGCCATCCCACAAAACGATGAAATAGGCCCAGAATCTCTAATCTCCGCAGGAAACTCACTAAAAAAGTTAAGTCCTCTATGATACATATTGTTTTGAGTCGCCAAGGTTCTTGTTACGGGGAGTCTGAAACCTTTAACTCCGAATTAGAAAATGTATGTACATTTTATTAGAATAAGGAATATTTTAAAAATCAATAATTTTAAAATAGCTTATTACTCAATTGTACAATATTTGTTACAATATGGTATTGTAGGATGGGGTGGTGCATATGCCCATATATATTGAACCCTCTTAAAATAGTGCAAAGGTTAATTACTAGTAGTAGAAATTTTAAAGAAACCCTCAACATTCAATACGGAAAGTCTATACAAAATATGTAAAGTTCATACAAACATTTGTCAGTGTGTAATAAGTTTATGTTCCTTTAATTATGTTCATTTTATTATACTATCAGTTTTTTTTAATTGGTCAACTATATTATGAAAATCCCTCTCCTCCACTCCTCCACTCTATTTCCTCTTCCCTTAACCTTCTTAAGAGTTCTTTTTTTTCTCATGTCTTGTATAATATTTTTTTTTACTGTGTAACATGTTCTCTCATTATATTTGTGAAAAACTTTAACTGGATGTGTGTACTATTTTTTGTATTTTGTATTCTTATATAACAACTGTTGTTTTTCCTTAAAAAAAAATACAGTAGGCACTCTTTACAAAATGAATTCCATTTTACAAATTTACAAAGAAAAAAAAAGAATTTGAGATGAATAAGTCACTCAAATACCAAAATAATATTGAAATTCCACACAAGTCATGGTCAAAATAGCTTTGTCTTCAAAGGTGTAAAAATTATAATAGTCTCCCTAACGAACTAAAAATTATTAAAAATAATATATCAATAAATAAATTTAAAGCAAATCTAAAGAAATTTTTTGAACACGTGTAAAAACTACATTCAATTTTAAGTAGTATGAATGTATTATTGTTTTTTGTTTTTTTCTTTATATATCCTATGTTTGTTTTTGTCTCATGCACTCAAATATTTAAAATTATATAAACTCTTATAAATAAGAGTTATTCTCTTTTTTTGGAGAGTTACAGTGATAACATTTACTAGATGTATAAAAGTATTTCTGTATAGAATTTTTAAAAAACATGTACCTTTTATGAAATGTATTAATTTAAAAAAAGTGGTGAATGTTACACAGTGTGTAAAGTGGCCACTCAAACCAGCCAATAAAAGGTCATAAGTCCAGTGGATGCGTAGACTTCTACATTCCCTTCTCTAAAATGTTCTTCATCTCAGTTGTAGTATGTTTTTAAATAATTGTATTAGTAAATAATGGTAATCATTTATGGGCAAAAAACTTAATGTTACTACATGGGTAGGTATTTAAATGTCAACCTTCAGCGTGCAGCGAAAAAAATTGGATACGCTTATAGCTGATTAAATGCTGATTACGAATCAATAAATAACCCAAAAACGTCAATATGTGAGTTGCGGGGGTTTGGGCTCAGCAAGACAGATCAACGGGTTTTTGTTAAATGCACTTTTTTTTATTTTTTATTTGTTGTTCGCTAGGGGTGAAGTAAGTGGGATGGGAAAATAGGGAAGGAAGAAGAAATAGTAAGTAAATATAAAACAATGAAAAAATAAATAAAAATGTATGTACACATACAACATACATACATATACGTGTGTGTGTCTGTTACACACACACATCCATATACAGGTGTTCTTTAAACCCTCTCACATCCGAAACCACAATGATCAGTATGGGCAAGAAGACATATTAGCATATTAAAAAATATATTACGAACCAAGAATTAAAAAAAAAAAATTATTTGAAAAAAACCAATGGTTGCTTACTTCTGCAGGGGAGAAGTAAGGGGGGCGCGGCGCAGTATCAGACTCTACCCTCCCACCTCCTCGTTTCTCCCCTGCAGAAGTAAGCAACCATTTGCTTTTTTTGATATTTTATTGTTTTAAATTTTATTCGTTCTAAAAAAAATATTGAATGTGCCAATATATCTTCTTGCTCATACTGATCATCGTGGTTTCGGATGTGACAGGGTTTAAAGAACACCTGTATAATCACGTGTTTACACGGCTCCGGGATACAAAGTTGTAAATTTATTGTCTTTTAAAGTTTTTTTTCATCGTTTCTTTTTTTAATACCTTAAAATATGTAGGTATTTATATGTTTTTCCTTTTTGAGCATGTTTTAACTCTCAACTTTAAATTACTTTAACTAAGTTGTTTTATTCATTTTTAATATTATTTCCATTTATGTATATGTGTTTGAATAATTTACAACGCGCCATTTTTGTGAAATTCTGTACAAAAAATAAATATCCCAGCACGTCTTGCAGCTACAGAGCGCATGGACGGTTGAGATTCTAGTTCGTCGTCTCCAACTATAATATATAACCATTATGGTATAAAGGAGCTACATAGGAGATAGACGTCTTGCAGCTACAGAGCGCATGGATAGTAAGAAATCTAACCCCTATTAATTTTTTTAAATTTTTGTTTTATTTGACAATGAAGTTTAGAGTTTAAACTTTATTTTAAAAAACGAAATAAAAAACAAATTTATAATAATAGAAGTTAGATTACAAAAAGTCTTGCAGCTACTGAGCGCATGGACGGTTGAAATATTTATGTAAATACTAACTACAAACTTGTAATACAACTTTTTAACTTTGATTTTAATTTTTAGACTACTTTAATTTATGTTTTTTTTCTTTTTCGTGTACTTGAAAAAACAAGAATAAATAATTGATTACCTTAAATATAATGATAATTAAATATGGAAACTTCACTGGTCCATTAGAGTTAAATCTCACTGTGAATACTATAAAACGATGTAATTGTAGGTACTGTATGTTTCCTGAATAAAATAAAATAAAAATAAAAAAATAAAAAAAACTTCCATGGAATCCAATTCTTGTCTACAAACATTTGGACAAACTCAAATGGTCAGATTCATATTAGTATACGCCTTCTAAAACATAATGATTTAATTATAATGATTTTTGATGCCTATTTTGATCCGAATTTCAAATACGCACTCAGAATTCACGACCCACAAAAAACAGATGCTTTTAAGTTGAGAAGGATTTAAAGATCACCTTTATGATAAACTGGGGCGCGAATGTTTTACTCAAGTTTTGACACTTGTTACGTCGGCTCTTTTGTAAATAAATGTGCAAGAAATGCGAAGAAGCGACCGCTCGATAGCTAGATTAAAGATAAACTATATATCTGTCATCTGCGCAATGCCTTGCGCATAGAAAATGCATTAGAAGCGGCCCCTTTGTAAAACATTATGAAGCATTTTTAAACATGATTTTGCGTGTGTTATAAACAGTTTTTTTATGGTAGAGAGAATACGAATTTTTTTTTTGAAATGTTAGCTTTCATTACATATCTTAATTTAACTTTAACTGAACTTAGTTATGCAGAAAGCAGCCAGACAACAATTTTGAAAGAAACAAAATATTGATGTTATCGAGTGCAGTAAAGTCAATAGGGAAATTTCACATTTATTTTTTTATTTATTTGACGGACTTATGCAGTCCACGATGGTAAATACAATTTCTTATATTAAATACAGGCACTTAAAATAAAATACAACAACATAAAATAAAAGCTAGGACAATAAATAAAAAAAATACTACTTCAAGACAAGAATCGGTATCTTAGTGAATTCTTAAAACTTACACCAAAAAAAGACTTACACCAAAAAAGTCCAGATCTTGTCTCGAGTTTACAATACGACACAATCGGGACATTGGTGCATGCGAGCCATAGTTTGTGCTGTGTTGATCGAGGAACAGCACATTACTATTTCGCAACCGGCGGATCGGAACATTGAATGCCACCCGTTCCAGTAACGTAAAGATGAACTAGCTGACAGGCGTCTAACGCTTAGATCAGCTATGTCTACGGCGAGAGGAAAAGTTATTTTACCGCTACGCTAACAGCGCACTAAATTTAGTGAACGCGCATTTGCGGTCGCAGGCCCTATGGCATGGAATGCTCTCCCAGCAGAGGTGCGAGGCTGTGAATGTGAAGTGATGTTTCGGAAAAAACTTAAAACCCACTTGTTCTCTAAATCATTTGAATAAATCCGTAGCATGTGACAGCAAAATATTTTTTTTTTATTAAATTATAAATTTAAAAGAATCACTATGTAAAGCGCCCTTGAGGTATTTTGTTACGAAAATGGCGCTATATAAGTTATCCATAATAAAAATAAAAATAATAACGATGATACATCAATTGAGCCATTCAGTAAATTAAACATAAATATGGAGTTAATGTTATTTCTACATTTTTGTAGACTTGAGATTTTGAACATTGACTCCATTTCTCCGTAAGTGTAGTCTCCCCTCTCGAGGCTAATCATCCGTGCTTCTTTTCTTAGCAAAGTTGCACCGATTCGATATGATTTATCCGGCCTATCACATGCTAAGAATTCCGATAAAAATGTATGAAAAGGATTAAGAATAATTAAT
Source organism: Micrasema longulum (assembly GCF_059751315.1). Taxonomy (NCBI): domain Eukaryota; kingdom Metazoa; phylum Arthropoda; class Insecta; order Trichoptera; family Brachycentridae; genus Micrasema; species Micrasema longulum. The sequence goes on from NW_028278465.1 coordinate 150,336, forward strand.
TGTATTTTCAAAATCAATATGGATGTTGTGGAGAAATGTTTTCATACATAAATGAAAAAAATCAATTTAATAAAAATACGTTGCTAGAAAAACGCGACGTGTTTGGCCTTGGTTGTTGTAACGTCAAGATTCGCGATATTGTCCTCAACAAATTTCAATGGACAGGAATAAATAAACATGAATCGTGACGTTTTAGGGGCGTGGCCAATGAAATGACAGTTTTTACGCCAATCCAAAATTCAAAATTTGAAATTATTTTTTATGCTCCTAATAATTAGCACAAAATTATTTTTATTACTGCGCAGTATTTCGTAGACCTTTATTACATTAAAAATGTAAATAAAAAAATGATATTTCCCTATTCTTCGTTCTGCTAAAAACAGCCAGACCGCTTTCATACAAAAACTGTATTAATTAACCTCAGAAAATGGTGTGGGTCACAAAAATGCCATTTCTCAACTGGGAAAAATCAGTTTTTTTTAATACATTTTTAAAGTAATAAAGGTCTATGAAAATACTATGTAGTAAATTTTTTTTTTTTAATTACGAGTATTAGTAGCATAAAACCTATTTTGTAAATTGTAATTTTGAATTCTTGCAAAAACATTTATTCCATTGACCACGCCCCTATACATCACGATTCATGTTTATTTGTTCCTGATCATTCAAATTTGATTAGAACATTGTCACGAATCTTAACGTCACAACCGTCAAGGCCAAACATGTCGCGCTTTTCTAGAGACGTATTTTTCACAAGTTCTTAAAATTTATGTATGAATATATTTCTCCACAATATCCATATTGATTTTGAAAATATAATTCATTATTCTTTATCCATTTCATATATTTTTATCGTTATTCGTTGTATGTGATATTTCCCTATTTGCAGAAATCACCCACAGCACCAGAATTTTTTTTCTGTACTTTAAAAACCATTAAAACTGGTCAAATATAATGAATTTATCAAATGGGTGAGATTCATCCGGCTGAGCCATTTCACCTACTAGACAATACCTGAAAACGATTCTCCCTAGGGAGGAAATTCAGCCTATTTACAAACATTTGGACATACCGAAAAGACTATTGTTTTATAATTTAGGTCATCCATACTAATATTTTCAATGCGAAAGAGCGTGTCTGTTCGTTTGTGTTTTCTTCACGTCGCAGCGAATTAACCAATCTTCGTGATGTTTTGCAAAAAAATAGCTGGAGAGCTGAGAAGTGTCACAGGCTACTTTTTATCTCGAAAACAAATTTCACTTTTTTGAAAAAAAAAAACATTCTTTTACTTTTTGTTTAAAATGATAACATTTGTAACTTTTTAAAATATTTCTATAACATTTTATGTTTCATAACTATGTTACCAACGATTTCAATGTGTAATCTTTATATTTACAATTCTTATGTACGTGTGATGTCGCTAAACTCCCCCTAAACGGCTAAACCAATTTACGTGCGGTTTTCAGCGAAATGTAGATCTTTGCGCTGCGTATAACTTTTTTATTTATCGACTTACCAGGGTTGTATTCGCCGAGAATGCATGTGCAAAAAATGGAAGGATGTTGTTTTTTTGTGTTTGAAAAAGTTTGTTTTTGAATGTTTACAAACAGCATTCGCTTTTTATGGATCCCAATCAGAGTCTTACCTCAAACTCCTTATAATAAAAATAAATTTATTCCCATTTATTTATTTTTGGTAAAACTTACTTTAAAATATTAACTGACATTCAATTCATTTTTGAAAATCGCTATCCTTAATATAGTGTACCCCTGTTGTTAAAAAAGCAGAGTTTGACATTTGCAAAAACACTTATTTATTTAAAAAAAATATTATTTTATGTTTTGGAACAAACCAAAAAAAAGTTCCTAGGTACCTTCTTAAATTCAATATTTAAATATTGATAATTTTTAGTTTTGGAATTCAATCATAAAAAAGTAACTGGGTACCTACTTATCAATGAAAAGTATTTTTCCAAGCCAATAGCAGGCAAGCTAACGTTCGGGCAGGACAACGTCTGTCGGGTCCGCTAGTAATTTATAAATTTTAATTCACTATTCTGCCTATGTTTAAAAAATGACCACTTAAACCAGCCAATGACAGTAGTTCATAAGCCCGATAAATGCCTTATTCCCTTCTCAAAATGTTAAAAAAAAATATATATTTTGTAATATAGGTGGTTATTTTAACACGATTTTAATTATTTTTTTTGCAAATATGCACATTTCGCTGTGAAAATTCGATTTTACTTCATAGACATTTAAATATAACCATTACATTCCATTGTAGTTGAGGCCATGGATTCAGTAGCAATTGTTTTCCCTTGTTGAATTTTGGAGTTGTTCAACCGTTTTTTTAATCCCTCGCTGGAACGTTCACAATAATATTGTGCGCATCCACAAATACGCGCAACAATGCGTATTTATACGCACTAAATCGGTAAACGTTTGTATAGATAGTGACAACTTTCACACAAAAGCGCATTTCGAATATAAAAAAAACAGCTCCAAATACCCGATTTACTCAACCGAAGTATTCGGTAATATTTTAGCCGAAAATATATCTGTACTTCAGAGACAGTCGGATGCAAAATTTAACAAGAGCCTGAAGAATCTACTTTCTCTAAGTGATTTCTAATCATTCATAGCATTAATTTGCTTTTTCAGTATGTTAATACATTGGTTCTTTCATTATAAGACTTAAATTTTTTCAAAATCAATGGACATGATCATAAACTGGAAACGAAAATCGAAATGTCATTTCGTCAAATTCTGGATTTGCATCCGTCTGCCTCTGAGGTTCTACTATTATGACGTAGGTACTGGTCGATAATTTAAAGCTGGCGCCTTCGCAAAACTTACACAAACTCATTATGTAATATTTGTGAATATGCGTATGGAATGACATCGCACGGCACTCGCATTATTAAAATAATCCCCGTCTCTCTTGCGCTTATGAGCGTGACGTAGACGACTATTGCGGCGGCCTCCGTGGTGAAGTGGTCAAGATGCTTGACTCACGCACGGAAGGTTCCGGGTTCGATTCCAAGTGAGAACGCAAAAATTGAAAAATGTGATTTATCTCAAGCCTGGTTGTTCTGTAATGTAATTCACCACTGTAATTAGGCCTCCTGGCCTGTTGTGGTGCAAAAAAAAAATGAAAATGAAAAATGAAAATTGCTTTGTTAGTTGCTAATGATATACAACAACAACGACAAACCATCACGCCGTTTCTCTGTAAGGGTAGGCAGAGAGGATAGAACGCCACATCACTCTATATTTGCGTACAGATCTCACTTTCTCTACATTCATACATCTTCTCATGCACGCGCGCCGATTATTCCGACTTTTGATATGTCCATCTTCAAGTATTTGTTGGATTTGGTCTTGCCATGTCTTTCTCGGTCTTCCTCTATTTCTGCATCCATCAACATTCGCATTGTAAATATTAGCCAGTAACGCCAAAAACGGTATTTCGGTAGGTTCTGTGGTAAACGACTTGATTGCGGTATCATTTTTCAGAAATTAATTGAAAATGATAAGGTACCATTAAGAGTTGTAACAAATCGAATAAAATAAAATTGATAAGGCGCTTTTCGCATTTGTCCCTAGCAAATGGTATTATAATACCATGTGTCCTTACCCGAAATCATGGGTTTGGATTTTGATATTTTTACGGCATTCCAATTAAGATACGATTATTTTAATTGGCTGGTTATCTAATTTAAGGATAACAATATTTTCAGGCAGCGAATATTAAAGCCAAAATTAAAATGTGAGAAAGCAACCTAAAATTGAAAATACTCGCAACAATCTTAACGTTTTGATTTAAAATTTCCGGCGATTTGATCATTATTTTATTGTATCTTTTTAATAAGGTATCCTAATTTTAAAATCGTTTTCAAATTTTATGGATATAATTTTAAAACACACTTTTTTGTCTTATACTAAGTTTCTATAATATAATCTTATTTTATCTCTAATTCCTAATATTTTTTTTATTTTTATATTTTTGACTCTCGTTCAATGATATTAACACAAATGTCAACCCTCATTCCATTATAACACCCACTCACCCAGCCTCTCACACACTTACACTCACCCAAACACTATAACATGTATGTATTGTACGAGGATTTAATGTATTTCTGTGGATATCTGTTATTGGTTTTATTCTTTGTATATTTAATTTGTGATATTTTTTTACACGTATTATTGTTGCTATGGATTGCTTCAGCCAGACGACCACCATTGATCCAGTATACGGCACTACCCGATGTAAGGAGTACCGCTTTACCCACCGTTAAACTACTGGGAATCATCCTTAATTCTGACCTTTCTCTTGACGCTCAAATTAGTAGAACGATAAGTTCATGCTTTTACCAGCTGAGACAGATTAAATGAATACGCAAAAATTTGCCAGTTGATGCCGCCCGTCAATTAATAAATGCGTTTGTAGTGTCTAGAGTCGATTATTGTAATGGTATCTACGCAGGTCTACCAATGAATAAAATGACTCGCCTACAGGCTGTACTAAATGCCGCAGCGAGACTTATTTTTGGAATCTCTAAATTCAGTCATATCACTCCACTACTTTGGGAATTGCACTGGCTACGTTTTCCACAGAGGGTGGAATACAAACTCTGTTGGCTTATGTATAAGTCACTGCACAACTCTGCTCCGGAATATCTAAGGGAACTCTGCATTCCAGACGAACTAGCTGACAGACGTCTTACGCTTAGATCAGCTACATCTATGTCGAAAGGAAAAGTTATTATACCTCTACCCAAACAGCGCACTAAATTCAGCGAACGTGCATTTGCGGTCGCAGGCCCTACGGCATGGAATGCTCTCCCAGCAGAAGTCCGAAACTGTGAGAGTGAAGTGATGTTTTGGAAGAAACTTAAAACCCACTCGTTCTCAAAATCATTTGAATAAATTCTTAGCATGTGGTGAAAAAGTAATATGAAAAAGTAAATTATTTTTCTTAAATTAAAATGTTAAAATCAAATTTATATCTTTAAATAATCACTTTGTAAAGCGCCCTTGAGGTATGATATTACGAAAATGGCGCTCTATAAGTTATCCATAATTATTATAATTATTATCCCTAAAAAATAAAACAAAAAAATTGAATTATAATATTTTAATATTGTGATAATAACATATGTAAGTAACGTAATATTAATATCAAAAAGACTCGGAACCTGTGCAGCAAATCTTGTCCTGGCCCTGATCAGACTCTTATAATAATGGACAGAGGGTCGAGAAAGTTGACAGCTTTAAATACTTGGGAGTTCACATGGCTGAGGATGGAAGCATGCACAAAGGCTCGCAACCCACCTAGGAATTGCTGGAGCAACTTTTAACATGATACGTGTTGTCTAGAACTCTAGTCTATACTCGGTCAAAGCAAAATGCGTATTATTCAACTCTTGTATTATGCCAGTATTCCTATGTGGGTGTAAATTTTGGCACTTTACCAAAGCTCAGAACACCAAACTTTTGAGTTTCGAGAGTTAAAGCTTGAGGAGAATATTAGGTTTTTTTTTTTTTTTTTTTTTTTATTTTTTCATTTTATTTTAAATTTACGAAGGTAAATATGTACAAACATTTCATTTATGGTTTTCCAAATTCTGTTCTTGTTTAACATAACTTTATTCCTGACACATTACGTATATTGTTTTTTTTTATTTTTTTTATTTATTTTTCAAAAATATTTACAAAAAATTCTTAAATTAAAGTCCTGCTGAGTTGCATACATACAACTCGTCAGCAAAGGTATAAGGTGGTTTGATTTTATATTTCTTCTAGTGCCTTGCCGGGTACCCCGACGTTGGCGATCACTACAGCGAAAGCGTATGTATCTGTCTTGCGCTACTTTTATATTTCGCAGCCAAGACGACTGCTTATTGATGTACTCGCCGTAGTGATTCCTGGGAAAAGATGACCAGAGTGGTTTCCCGTTGCCTTCTCTGGTGGATTTTTCTCTCGGGGTTAGCTGGTAGGTTTTGGTTTTGAGGCGCCAGAAACTCAGCTATCATCCTCTCATTATCTGCTGTGATCACATCGCTATGAGTGTGATCCCATTGCCCGGGGTTCACGACGTGGACGCTGGCGAGTCGGACTAGTCAGTAGTGCTGCCGATGGAATGCAACTAAGCGTTTGCAACATTTTATAGAATCGCATCCTCCAGCAAGATATGACTCACTGCGACCCTTCTGACAGTTCGAACCCCAAGTTCGATTTTATAACTAACATTAAAGTCCGAGAACGGACGCAGAAGCCTCCTATAACGAGCGTCTTAATTTTAATTTTAAATAGACGATAATTAAATTAGACGTCTATAATAAATTAAAATTTTAATATTTTTTGTGAGTTATACCTATAATAAATTTACTTCTAATAAAAATTTAAAAATAGAACCCCTCATCCTAAAATTAAAAATAAAATTGGGTAGATAACCAAATTGTAGTTCCAATAAAAACTCAAATTGACGTCTAATTTAATTATCGTCTATTTACAATTAAAATTTTAATTTAAGAAAGGTTTTATTATGTAGTTTTATTTTTACTTTCTTTTAATAGTTTTTTTTAACAATTCAATATTTTAAAATTTTTATTAAAAGTAAATTTATTATATTTCCAAATCAATTGAATTAAAAGTTTAAAAGATTTTTCTATTTTTTCTCTTCATTTTGCGGCACAAAGAATTTAAAGTTCTTATTGGAAATAACTATGTAAAAATAAAATAAATTCTTATAATTAATTTATAAAATATGTAAATTTTAATTCAATTTACATCTATATTAAAAAAAAAATTAATTAGGATGCGGCGGTGGACACGTACCGCGCATGCCTCAGGAGAACCTTAGCCCAAGTTTCCTCTTTTTTAAACCTGCAGACTCTCGCCGTCCTCGAAGGCTGTCGATGACGATCTTTTGACTTTGTTCGGCGGAACTAAGGGGCGCTGGATTGACGTGGGAGGAGGCGAGAGTGCTGGCTGGCGATAGGGTCTGCTGGAGGCAACTGGCGATGTCCACATGCTCCTCATAGAAGCGGATGTTTAAAAAAAGAAGAAGTAAATATCACAACCTAGGAACAATAGTGGCACAAATTAAAAAAACACGCTTTTGCAGGAAATCTTTTTACAACCCCAGCGCCATCAAAAAACTAACATTCATTTGCAAAAAACCAATGGCACAAATTAAGCTTTTTTTTCTTTTTTATTTTTTTTTTATTTTGTTTTTTTACAAAAAACATAAGCGATAAAACAGAGTATTAACAAAATAAAGCATAATTACATACCAATGAAAAACATATTAATAGTAAAAATTGTAAACAAAAAAATCCCACAAAGGGATGGCCTGTTCGCGGGTATACAAGAAAATGTTAGTGAATTTTTGCTTCTATAGTAAATAATGGACAGTTATAATTTTTGCGTAGCATAAGAAAGAAAATTTAAAAGATTATATAGCATTCTTTATTTATAGAAATTAAAAAAGAAAATAAATAATATTAAAAAAAACACAATAATATTCCTTATTATTAAAGGGCAAAAAAATAAATCATAGAAAAAAAGAGTTCATACCTTTAGTTTGAATCCAGGATAGTGCATGTTTTTTAAAAGAAAGAAAATTTTGAAAGTTTGTAATCAATGAAATATTATCAGTAAAAAAATAATTTAAATTTTTTGTGCCTATAAAATATGCATGTCTCTGTGCGAGCCTCGTTTTACAATGTGGAGTTTCTAACACACAATTCCTTCTTTGACTTAATCTATTTAAATTACTTGTAAATAAATTTATGTTTTTAAATATATATTTCAAACATTGAAAACAATATATTTGTCTTAGATCTAAAAGTTTAGCTTCTTTGAACAATTGGAAAACGGGAAAAGTGAATCATTATTTTTAATGTAAACATGTGCTTTACTACTCACTTGTACTATCTAGTTTGAAATGTTTATAGAAATGAAAATGCCATTTTTATTTCTTAAATAAAATAAAAAAATCACCGTATCTAGAAGTACAACATTGTCTATTATATTAAGGACATTCAGGAACATTTCAGCGACCGAAAAAAAATATATTGTAATTTTTTACTGTTATTATATCTCAGGCGCGAAATGGTTTTTTGGTTATTCAAAACGAATGGATGATATATACGAATCAGTACGTCATCTTGCGGTAATACAAATTTATTACGAATTGTTTTGAACATTTTTTTGTCGGTTTTGAAGTTATAAAATATTATGTTTAACTTTTTTATTAGTTAGAATTTCATACCTGGATTTGCTAACCTAACGATAACGGAAGTATTGCTAGGCTTAACGATTCCCCCAATCCACTAAAACCTTGAATAAGTATTTTTCCTTTGTAAATAGAAAGTTGCAGGTATAATTTGACTTAAATCCGGATACTCAATAAACTCTAGGGTCAAAAAACACCCCTTGAGGTCGTTATAGTAATTAAAAAAGGGAAAAAAGAGAAATTGACGTCTGAGGCTTAATAAGGGTTTGTACGGGCGTTTGTATTGTTGACGTATTTTTATCGTTTTTTTTCTTTAGTGTGTGACAATTGTTTAGAATGTTAGGTAGAGAGTATTGTCATATTATGTTTGACGGCAATGAGTCACATTTTCTTATTTTCTACAGAATCAATCCACAAAAGTATTATTTGTAAATCGAATGTCCAGTCACATAATTTTAAATGAGCGAAATTCACGTAAAGTGAAAGCGAAATATCACTGGTACTACGAATACCGATAAAAATATTTGAAATGGATTAAGAATAATTAATTGTATTTTCAAAATCAATATGGATATTGTGGATAAATGTTTTCATCGATAACTTTAAAAAGAAAATGAAAAAAATATGTGAATAGATAAACGCAACATGTTTGGCATTGATATGTAGTTGTGACGTCAAAATTCGTAACGATGTTCTAAAAAATTTCAAATAATTCAGAACAAAGTTGAAAATGAATATGAATCGTGACGTATTAGGGGCGTGGCTGACGAAGTTAAAGAGCTGAAACCTTTATTTATGCGTGTGAGATTAATCTCATTAAATTGTTTCACCTACATATTAGGCAACGCCTGAAAAGTTACCTATATTATAAATAATTCAATAAGATGAATCTTACCCGCATAAATAAAGGTTTTTCTTTTTGACTTCACAAACATTAACAGATAAAAGAAATGAGTAGCATAGATGTTTAAATATGGGCAGAATGGTGAATGTTACACAGTGTAAAAAATGGCCACCTTAACCAGCCAACGATGATGCCTAGACTTATATCATCATCATCATCATTCCCGTTCTGCACCATAGGGCATTGCATTAGTACACCAATCGCAGCGTATCTTGATCATTTTTGTTACATGAAGGTAAGAGGATCAGTGTTACGCTTCAGGTACCAGTCCAGGGACTGTAAATGATATTTTTAGAGGAAAAACATCCTTTTAAATAAATATTTCATATCAACCATGTCGGGAATCGAGCCTGAGACCTCTTGCATGGTAGGCAAACGCGCTTACCATTACACCACGAGGCCGACGAGACAAGACTTCTATTACCTTCTCTTAAATGTTCTTCATCTCTGTTGTAATATATTAAAAATAATTTTCCAATATAATTAACAGCCAGATAAATACAAATATTTTTTTTAATATCATGAACACCATTTTTAAGTTAAGGTATTGACAAACCTTTTGACCTGACAATATTATTTTATTTACTTTCAACGTAATATTACATATGCACCTTTTTATCCCATAAAGTAGTATAATTACTCGTTCATGAATCATAAAATATTCAGCCCTTAGGAAAAAGGGATTGCGATTTTTTTTTTACTGTAAGAAAACAAAACAGGTACACACCTTTGTAAAACGAATTCCTGATAATGAACCAGTAAAATGAATATGGAAACAATGATTCATTCATGCAAGAGAAAGCTGTTTTATCAGTAAACAAACTATTTAAAACAATCTACAATACCTAGAATATGCGAGCAATATAACAATAGATTTACCGAAGCTAATATTTTTTATGACAATGTATGTAAATTTAAATTTACGACTTAAGTCGAAAATCATAAAAAATATTGAGAGAAGCAGACATTTAATTAATTTTATTAAAATATACATATTTTTCATTTCTTATCTTTTACATTTGTTATTTTTAACATATTTTTTTTGTATTTAAGGAGGATAAAAAAAAGAAAGATTGTTTACAATATTGCCTTTTAATTTTTATTATTTACTTTATATACCTACTGTTTTTCTTTATTCTTTTTTAATGCATATTTTTATACCTAACTATTAATGTTACATTAAATTAATATTTTCTCTCTTTTATTAAGCAGTTTTTACTTTTGATTTTGCTGTTTAGGTTTCTACATGTCTTAAAAAAAGTTTTTTTGTGTTTTTTCATAATAATTAACATTTCTGTACTTACCAAAATTATTTCTGTAAATGCCCGCTGGACGTATTGTAAAATTAAATAAATAAATCATTAAAATTATCGTCTGAAATTAAAACATTTTTTTTGGTATGTGCCCGAGTGTCCTACACTAATATACAAAGAAATTGTAAATATTTCCGTACATGCTTTTTATTTACCCGATAAAAAAATATTAAAAAAAAAGTTAGCTCTTAAAAAGTAATCGTATTTGAGTATTTAAAGAATTTTTTTTTAAATGTACGTATATTTTTAATAATAAGTACACGTTTTAATAATAATTAGATATGAGTTAATATTAAAACATTCATATAATATAAGGCTTGTACTATTTTAAGACTAAATTAAAAGATTTAAAAAATATATTTTTTTTCACATACTGAATTTTAAATGGACGAAAAGAGTTTTCATGGTAAATTTTGCCAAATTATTACTATTAAACCATTTTACCGTAGGAGTAGGCAGAAAAAACGTCTTTCCTGACATACATTCATATCAGACCTAACATTTTCTTGGTCGTCCTCGTCCTGCGTCACCATTCATTCTTGCCATCTATCACATTAAATATAATATTTTATAGCTCCATACAAAACGCACCGGCACATTTTAACCATAAAGTCTTTATACCCTTAAAATATCTATATCGATTAAAAGAAAAAGTCCGGTAGTTCTTAACGCGGCGCAGCTAAGTCACTACTATCGACCTCCGCGATTATTCCTCATCAGTATCTGGAGGGTTCCTCCCTACATCGTGCCCCTAATTAGCAGGGTTGGCGACGTGGCTGTTTGCGCGGGTGGTCCATACATTGTACGGCTCGGTACCGTCGCCAGTCCCCACTAGGCATGGCGCCTGCAGTAGTGAACTAACTTGTGAAGTGGAAATAAAACAAAGAACTGTTTAATCTTTTGACGTTTGTGGAAGCAGGGTTGCCAAACAAGGCTTATTTTATTTTTAAACGAATAAATTTATTGCCACTTATCCATCTAACCTCACTAACTTCACAGTGAGGTGACTCGCTTAACAACATCAATTAAAGTGAATGAATCGATTCGGACTTAAACATAATATATGTGAATTGAATTCAGTTACTATGAAAAGGTACTTATAGGTACTGTAATTTTATTTTAAAAATCATCAGTCGAATCCCTGTCCCATTATTTTTTTCTATCGTAAATTTAAGGAACAAAATAAGATAAGAACATAATTTAACAAAATTATCAACTTTCGATTTTTCTGGGTAACATCCCTAGTGTTTAAAAATAAAAAGGGTTAACTGATGCAACATTGTAACGACGTTTAGAACAGAAAATGTTTATTATGTTTAGAACGGTTTAATAGTGAAAGTAAATTGTAAAACTACCTTCTTTTGTCATTATTACAATAAATATGTAATCGTAATTGAAAAAAATTAAGCAATTGTGCAGTTCTAAATTCGAAAAAATAAATAATATTTTATACTCGCCCTTACAAGGTTATGTTGTTGAATTTCGATGAAGTGTCAAATGTGACCTATTCAATTGGCCCTACTGTAGTGCATTAGGCACTGAATTTTCAAACCAAATTAATCTTAAACCTACTTCCACTATCTATTAAAACAATTAGTATCGAGAAAATGTTTAAAAAGGCTATAAAAAATGGATAGTAGAGCTACGTCGAAGTAAAATCGATTGTCTCATTCGCTTAAACCAATATTGAATCAACTGCTCCACAAGTGTACAGCTTATGTTAGGTTTTTATTATTTTCATTGTGCGTTTTGTAATATAAATAACATAGATGTACATATATACCTAGTTTTTAAAACAGTCTGAATATTTTGTTTATTATCTCTGTTTATTAAGTGAGTCTTTTTTGTTTATTTTCAAATGTAAAAACATTTAAAAAAAGTATATTGTTAAGTGTCCACGGCACGTTTTATCCCAGTGAGGTCACATTATTTTTATTATTAATTATAGTTTGTAAGATAAAAAATATGAATAAATAAAAAAACAAATAAAAAAAATACTAAAAATTACAACGCCGTGGTGGACATTTGGACGACATTATCTTTAAAACACAAAATATTATTTAACATGATATAAAAATATCCGTTTTATCTAAAATAAAATTTGTTTTACATTTAAAGTTCAAAGTTCATTAATTCATAAGAGTCCTTTACTTATCTACTCTGTTGTGTCAATCAATGTTTCCAAGTGCACAATAAAATTTTTGAAAAAAATACAAACTGTTTTTTTTCCTTACATTTGTGTTATGGTTGTATTCTTCGCGATTTGGCAATATTACTCGGTGACTCGGTGAAAGTGTGTCTAAGTGAGGGAATTATTGGACAAAATCCGATGTATTCAAATATGATTCTACGCTCCTTCTGGACTATTCTTAATTCTATGAAGAACTTACACAGTGGTCGTGAAAATCTACGCACCTATTTGGCACTGTCGGAATGTTATTTTTAGTTTTGGACAACCCTGCTAGAGTAAGATAGGCCTTATTTATGTCTCCGGACGGCTGCGGTGTCATGTTATGACACTAAGCCGGTCAGGGCTGTCGCTGGCGGACAGTTTTTGTCCACTCCTGTCCCCACCCCTACTCCCGCACCCCTACCCCTGCCCTTATGCCGCGCTGGTCTTGCGCGATATGCGATTAGGGATTAAGAAAAAAAACTCATATCTACCTCACATTCCGAAAGAAAACATCTTAAGGGTGCGAGTTTATAGGATTTAACCATAAGCAATTTTTTGTAGACATTTTTGTTTTTTCAATGTTTTTTTATTGATAACGAAATAAGCAGATACAAACAAACAATCACGCCGTTTCCTCGTAAGGGTAGGCAGAGAGCATAGAACGCCACATCACTCTATATATATATATATATATATATATATATATATATACAGGGTGTTTTTTAAAACCTGCCACATCCAAAACCGCGATGATCAGTATAAGCAAGAAGACATATTGGCTTATTAAAATATTAAGAGTTTTAGTCCCAACACTTATGTATGGAAGTGAAACATGGAACTGGCAGAGGAAGGATGAAAGCCGAGTGAACGCGGTTGAAATGCGATCTCTTAGACGAATGTGTGGGAAATCAATATATGACAGGGTTACGAATGATAAATTCAGGCGAGAGTGTAAATCTGAGACAAGTATAATTGATAAGATTAAGAAAGGGTCTCTGAGATGGTTTGGTCACGTAGAACGAATGGACGACGAGAGAATGGTAAAACAAGTATATATGGCAAAAATGAACGGCAACGTTAGACGAGGACGACCAAGGAAGACGTGGCATGATCAGATAAACCAAAATCTTAAGTCTGGTCATGTCAAAAGCAGACAGAACCGAAGGGCATGTATGACAAGATGTATGAATGTGGAAGAGGCTAGGAGTGTATGCCAGGATAGACGTGTGTGGCGGTCCATTCTCTCTGCCTACCCCTACGGGGAAATGGCGTGATGGTAGTAGTAGTAGTAGTAGTAGTAAAATATTTTTTTAGAACGAATAAAATATAAAAAAATAAAATATCGAAAAAAGAAAATGGTTGCTTACTTCTGCCCATACTGATCATCGTGGTTTCTGATGTGACAGGGTTTAAAGAAAACCCTGTATATTATATATTTGGATAATTTATACAGCGTCACTTTTGTGAAAATCATATCAAGGGCACTGTACAATAAATGAATATCCCAGCACGTCTTGCAGCTACAGAGTGCATGGACAATAAGAAATCTAGCACCTCTTTACGTTTTATTTATTTTTTAATTGACAATGAAGTTTAGAGTTTTATAAAATTTTAAAAAAAGAATTAGAAATACAAATTAATAAAAATAGATGTTGGATTGCAACAGGTCTTGCAGCTACTGAGCGCATGGACGGTTGGAATTCTAGACCTCATTTACTACATTGAGATGTTTGACAGTTGATAACATTCACCTATTAAAGCTGGATTACTAATCGTCTTGCAGCTACAAAGTGCATGGACTAGTGAAATTCTAGCAACTTAAAATTATCAATAAATTAACAAAATAAGCACTGAGCATATTAGTAAATTTTTAGTGAACATGCTGGAAAAGTTATAATGATATATAGGAGCTAGATTACAGCACGTCTTGCAGCTATAGAGCGCATGGACAGTAAGAAATCTAGCCCCTATCTTTGCATACAGATTTCGCTTCCTCTACATTCATACATCTTATCATCCACGCGCGCCGATTATTCCGACTTTGACATGTCCATCTTCAAGTATTTGTTGGATTTGGTCATGCCATGTCTCTCTCGGTCTTCCTCTATTTCTGCATCCATCAACATTCGCATTGTAAATATTCTCAGCCGTTCTTTCGCTGTTCCTTCGCTTTACATTTCCAAACCAGCGCAGAGCTCCTTTCTTGATTTAGTCGATAGTGCTTATCTTAGCCTAACATAATGTACGGATCTCAACATTTGTGAATCTATCGTACAAAGTTTTAACGCACAGTCGCCTGAGATATCGCATTTCGAAAGGGTTCAGCCTACTTTCATCCCAAATCGATACTTTGCTCCCATACATTAGGTTCGGGAGCAGGACGCAGGACTCTATTGTGAACTGCCAATTTTGCCTCTTGCGACAAACATTTATTAGCCAAGGGTGATTTAAGTGCACTGTTCACTCTGTTCCCGGCACTCACCCCCCTTTCAATATCTTTCTCAGTCATTCCATCCCTAGAAGACATGCTTCTGAAATACGCAAATTCCTCTACTTGTTTTAATATACCTCAATTCACAGTGATTTCACATTAAGTCATGCTTTCATTTCTTTCAAAAACCATCACATTCGATTTATCGACATTCATCAGCAAATCGCTTCCCTTGCATACATCGTAGACCTTTGTTACCAAGAATTTCAGTTCCCCTTTCTTGTTAGCAAGAAGCACGGCATCATCAGCATACAAAAGACAATTGGCATTTAAATCATCAATTTTTGCTCCCATTCTTAAGCCTTTCAGATCTTTCATGTAGTTATCGATATACATGTTGACCAGCCATGGTGACATCACACATCCCTGCTTGACTCCTTTATAAATGCCAAACCACGATGTGTATGATTCATTTACCTTAACACATGTTGTGCTATATTTATACACAGAAGCAATGGCTCGTGTCAGATTTCCGCTCACTCCACACTCCGATAATACCTTCCATAATTTTTATCTTTCAACTCTATCAGAGGCTTTCTGCAGATCGACAAATGCACAGAAAAGCTTTTGGTTTTTAGCAAGAGACTTTTTTTTAAATCAGTAAATATATGTAAAGCAAAAGCAAATGCACTATCTTGGAGAACCGAGATTTTTTTTTAGAATAACGCATAACTTTTGCCATTTTGCTTTAATTTTTTTGACACGACTTATGTCAGCACCTTATATTTTAGTTACATTTAAAACATTTATTTAATGATTGTTTTTTATCAGAAATACCTTAAAATGATCGTTTTTATCCAATGACTTTTTTTTAAAGAACGCCACTTTGAAATGGTAAAATTGTGTGATTCCCTTACTTTTTATCAGACTACAGCCTCATTGAATATATTTTTAATCGAAATTTGTTGCAACAGAGAGCAAAATCAGTTTAAAAAGAGAATATGGAAGTCTAGGCATTTACAGGGCTTATGACCTCATATTCCCTTCTCAAAATCTTTTCCCTTTCTGTTGCAACAAATTTACATTTTTGGGAAACATACATAGCACACTGTTCTCTACTTTTAGGGATTAAAGATGTAGGTGTACAAATATTTTTTTAATGTACCATTTTTTTAATATTAATTTTCTTTTCTTCTTTTTTTCTTAAAAATGCCTAACAATGATTCTTATTTTTATTGAATAACTCCCTCGGGAGGAAATCCTGCCTGTCTGCAAACATTTAGACATTCCAATTTAAGAGCTAAACTATAAATGTTTAATGAAGCAGTTAAAAATAATATTTATAGGTGATAGTAGGGAAATTTCACATTTAGTTCTGCTTTTCAAGTTATTAAATAATGTTCTTGACAGTCCCGAACTTTTCAATTGTGTGATTTTTTTGTGAGACGAGACAAAATACTTCTTTTGCTGTTAATTTGCATAGTCAAACTATGCTAAATACTCAACTAACAAACAAAGAAACTTAGATTTATTTTATTTATCTTTATACAAATTAAATTCGTTACTTTTTAAAAACTTATTTTCTAAATTATAAATATATACTAGGTAAGTGTTATACTTGTTTTACTGTTTATACTATGAAACATCGCCTCTGTTACTTCAATATTTTTTATATTTAAACTGTTTATGTATTGTTAATTTGCTGCATACCTATGTTGTTATTTCTTATTTAATTTTCCTTGATTATTTATTTATTTTCTGCTGATATTATTTTATGTATCTATATTTTCAATACTTTTGTACAGCAGGGGCGAACGTGCATAGACGCTATTATGCGCAGATTACCATTATATTTGACTTACCATAATAATGTTTTATTGTAACTTTATTTACAGAAAAACAAATAAATAATTCACCTTTCTTTTTAATAATTTCCACCGTCCGTATTTTTATCCTAATATAAATATAAATTTTAATAAAGCGAGCCCAGCGCCTGCTGTGAGCCAAGAAACTAGCCGATTATTCCAGCTTTTTTTTTCATACAAATAAGTATAATTTTTCTCCTAGATTAAACTTGCAGATTACACAAATTATTAGAAGATTCTTGATTTGGAAAACAGTTTTTCAAACATTGTTTTCAAAGACTATTTTTCTTTGAGATGGTACTTTTGACATAGGACCATAATAACTTTCATGCGTCATATTGCAGGACATATAGCGCTCCACGCGGCCGTTTTTAGCACTATTAATTACTAGAACATTCGGTCAGTTGACATTTTAATTGAATACCTAATATCAACTGAATTCATGGTGGTATTTTTTATTTACTTTTAATGAATTATATATTAAAGCAATGGATAATATATCTTTATAATATAATATATCACAAAGTTACATAGTTTGAGTTAATTTAATGGATGAAAGTTGTTGTATCGCACAGAACCACAGAAGAATATCAATTTAGAGTATATATATTTATTTTTTTATTTTTTATTTATTTCGAATACAAACAGATGTACAGGTTAAATGAATATTTAAAAAAATATATATATATAAAATGTAAACATAGTAGGGCCTGCCATCCAATTATATGTATTATTAAATAATACTGTAATAAAGCGACGACGGCTTGAAGTTTAAACTATATAAATAATAAATATACTATATATTAAAATAAGATAAATATGGACAAAACAAGGAGATAGTGGAAAGGAAAAGAAGGAAATTGATAAGGAGTGGTAAAGGATGATTGAAGGAAAGTGAGAGTGGAAAATTGCATTTGATTTAATGATTAAACGAATTATGAATGAAGAGCATGAATCAAGCCTATTAATTCTCTTCTGTACATATTGTATGGAGTGTTAAATATATCAAGACTATTAAATTTTTTGTTAAATGTTTCACATATACGAGGGATTGTAGAATGTTTCCGATGATTAGTTTTAAATTTACGAATATAGAAAATATCAGAGAGTCTAGTTGGCCTGGAGGGGACACGGTAAGCAAGTAGATTAATGAGTTCCGGGGAATCGAATTTATTATTGACAATTTTATAAAGCAGGATCTGATCAAACACATCTCTTCTGTGTGCTAATGAAACAAGGTTATAAAATTTTAATGAAGCTAAATAATTTGGAAAATGCAAATGAAATTTGTATTCTAGTTTTTTCAGGAATTTTTTTGAACATTCTCGATTCTATTAATATTTAATTTATAAACAGGAGACCAGATAGCAGTGCAATATTCAAGATGGGGGCGTACGTATGTTATGTAAAGCAATATAAATGAACCTAAATTTTTAAAAGATTTACACAGCCGCATGATAAATCCAGTCATTTTGTATGCCTTGTTAATTATAGTTTCTATATGACTTTATATATTACTTACATTATATTATGTACCTTCTATGTAGGTAAAATATTTTTTTATATCTTACCTGTAAATAAAATCACCATTCGCCACTGGTGTACAGTGTTTTGTATCATTTTAATATTTTTCCAATATTATTTCATACTTTCTCAAAGTCGTTAGCCGTCGAAATAAATAAATATTCAAAACATTACAGATATTTAAATCGTATAGGTATCAAAAATATTTGCTTAAAAGTTGCGATAAAACGCTGAAGTAAACTCAAAGTATCTAGCTGTTCAAATCATTCCATTTATTTAACCATAGATTTCTAAAAATGAAGCACGCACAATGTCTTCTATTTTCAAATATCAAAATAGGAGGTCAATTCATCAAAATGTCATCTAATTTGGTGCTCATAAACGTCCAAATTTGTTGAAATGTCAAGCTGTTTAGTAGTACGAAGCTAAAAACATGTCTCATTTCAAGTTGTGTGTAAAAAAAGAGTCTCGTACTTGTAAAAAATGACCATTCATATAATACAACCCACTTGAGTGATCGGGAAACGAAATGACACACCTCCTTTTTGGAATCACAGAAAAAAGAAAACCAGTCGACTTCCCGAGAAGTTGTTGAATTAGTATGCGTCAGACAAAAGGCGTGGTTAGGTGATAAAAGGTTTCATATCTGATGAATAATGTAACAATATAAAATATAAAATATTTACGTATTTTTAAATTAAAATCATTAATTCAACTCAATAATGATACATTTGGCTGATTTATTCAGCACCAAACAAACAAACCACCACGCCGTTTCCTCGTAGGGGTAGGTACAGAGGATAGAACGCCATATCACTATATCTTTGCATACAGCCCTCAATTTCGCTACATTTATACATCTTCTCATGCACGCACGTCGATTATTCCTACTTTTGACATGTCAATCTTCAAGTATTTGATGGACTTAATCGCGCCATGTCTTTCTCGGTCTTCCTCGTTTTCTTAACCCATCAACATTTTTTTTTTATTAAATTGAAAAACATATTATACATATTTTTTTATAATATTATAGTAAAATAATATGATATTCCCGAGGAGAGGAGTTCTCAAGAGAGAAAAAAACTCATTTAGGGACATGCAGATAACAATATTTGTTTAAAGACGTTTAAATATTTTAAACTATAACATTATTTACAAAAGCAGAAAAGCACATTCGCATCGTAGATCCTTTTAGCCGTTTTTTCGCTGTCCATTCCCTCTACATGTCCAAACCAAAGCAGCACCCCTTTCTTGAGTCTGTCAAAAATGCATGTCTCAGCCTTACACAGTTCACGGATTTCAACATTTGTGCACATATCATCCATAGTTTTACCGCACATTCGCCCGAGGGATCGCATTTCAACAGCATTTAACCTACTTTCATTGTCATTTTTCCAATTCCATACTTCGCTCCCATACATTGGAGTTGGCACTAGAACTCCATTGTGAACTGCTAGTTTAGTCTCCTGCGATAAACATTTGTTTGCCAAAGTAGATTTCAGTGCACCGTTCACCCTGTTCCCGGCACTCAGCACAATTTTTGTGAAAAATCTTCACGTATTTACTACATACATTATACATACACAATACAATTTTATACATTAACTTACATTCTAACTAAGCTAACATTACATACATAGAATTTTATGTTTGTAGTGCTACGTAGCGTTGCCAAACCGCAAACAATATATTATCATAACACAAATACAAGACAATTTTGTTTTGGATTGTGTTTGCCACAAAAAATATTTTGCTCACTGGACTATAAAAACAAGTCTTTTTATTAGGTAGACGTAAAAAAATAAAATAAATAATAATTTAGTAATCAATTAAAATGAATACAGATTAATAGTATACAAAATAATAGAAATCCGGGTAAAAAATTCGACTACCGAGTGAACGTACTGATTAAACCTAACTAAAATTGGCAAAATTGATGTCTCGTTGTCTTGTTTTCCGCACCCAAAAACTGAAACGGTTTTTTTACTATAATAAATTTTCAGTGTCGGTATTGCATTTGTCGAAGTGCAGTGTTTTTAAATTTATTTTCTAATGGACTATTAAACCAAGCCAAAGATTTTTAAAGAAAAAGTGATTGTGTTATCAGCGCGATGATATTTTAAAGTTCTGAGTTTTTGAAATTACTTCGCGAGTGACGTCTCAAGTTTTCGTCCTCTTGTTCTCTATGAGTTCTGCTGATTGGTTAGTTGACCTACTGGAAACCGGAAATCAACCACAACTATCTTATCGTTGGTTGATTCTCAAGAACTAGTGACGTCATGCAAAGTAGTTCGTTTTTATTAAAATCATTTTTATTATGCTTTTCATACGTTTTCAAGACGTTTCGCCGTACGATTTAATGGGCTATTTTTTACCGCGCTCAAGAACACATTCTAAACTTCCTCATTAACAAAATTTTGAAACAGTCTAAGACACTACACATACCTACGTTTAATTTCTCCATGTTTACCTTTCTTCTTCTTCTTATGGTTCCTCTCCCCGATGGAAGTTGGAACCACAATGGTACCAGTCACGCAAGTTCTTAAGCCAAGAGATGCGCCTTCTGCCCGCACTGCATCTTCCTTCAATCCTTCCCTGTAGAAAAACTTGTAAAATTTTATATTTTTCGCCTCTCATCACATGCCTAAAGTACTCAAGTTTTCTTTTCTTTATGGTGTTCAGTACCTCTTTATCTTTTTCCATCCGTCGGAGAGCATCATCGTTTCGGGCTCTGTCCACCCAGGAGATTTTTAATATCCTCCTGTAGCACCACATGTCAAAGGCTTCGATCTTTTTTGAAGTGTTTTGGGTGAGTGTCCACATTTCGTCGCCGTAAAAAAGTACTGAGAAGACGTAACACCGAGCAATGCGCATTCGGAGGTCTCAATTAAAGTCTCTACTGCAAAGAAGGTCACGCATCAGGATGATGACTGCTGCGCGAGACTGCTTCTTCAGGAAGAAGCAGTCTCGCGCCATCTCTATTCTGACTTTGATTTCTTGCGAGTGATCCCATTTATCATTCAGCCAGCATCCTTTATATTATTTATATTACTAAACACACAAAAAATAAAACATAAATTATGGATTTGTGGAGCAGTTTAAAAATTGGTTTGGCCGAATGACACAATTCATTTTTTTCTTTATTCGCTTTTTATAGCATTATCAAATATTTTAACGTAACCAATTTTTCTAATAGGTTATGGATTTTGGATATGTTGTGTTTTTCTTCCGCACAATTTGTGCGTTGCCCGTCTGTCGATGTCGCCAGTCTGGTGTAGACGACTGTCCAATTGACATAAATAGTCTACGGAAGGGAATCGTGGCCAATTGTCTCCAAAGGCCATAAATACCAACCCCCTCGAACAGCCCCTACACACCCTTACCTTTCTTACACAAATACGCATACCACACGTCCGTCAAAGGTGATTAACAACAGTGATAACATATTTTATAACAGAACTGATAATAAAAATTCTTTCTGTGTCCAGGTGGTTGAAGAAAACAGTTTTGAGATTAGATAGAAAGAGTGTTTTCGACTCGATGGCTGCTCATAGGTAAAAATTCTGAATATGGAAACCGAGTAGAGAAAAATTCCGCCTCGTTTTCTAGTGGTTGGAACATTTGAACATGTTTAAACATCGTTCTGGTTTGTGTGAGCAATATGGTCATGAGGATGAATGAGAATATCCTACAAAGGCTCTTCATATTATTTACCAAACTCAAGACGTTGTCCTGAAAAAATAATACTTTTGTACCGTTTGTTGTATGATTATTTATTAATATTCAAATATTTAATTTAAGTAGGTACCTAGGTACTTTTTAATGGTTGAATTTAAAAACATAAAATGTTTATTTTTCAAATACAGATTTTTTTTGCAAATTTTAAGCTCTGCTCTTCTAACAACAGGGGTGTACTTTATTTAGAATTGTGATTTTTTAAAATGTTTTTATTGTCAGTTAATATTATTTTAGTATTACCAAAAATCCAGTAAAAAGAAATAAAACGGTAGAAATTATAAGAAATTTAAGGAATGAATTTGATTGAGATTCACAAAAAACGAATGATGTTTGTAAACATTCAAATAAAAACATTTTTTAGATGCAAAAAAATTAACATTTTCCCATTTTTTTAATATATGCGTTCTCGTCGAATGCAACCCTGGTAGGTCGATGAATAACACAGTTAAGTTCCTAACTTTTTTTTTACAAATTACATCGAAGATTTTAATATCTACAAACATGCGCAGCGCAAAGCTCATTATTATGCAAAAAACCGTACGTAAATCTGTTTAGCCGTTTAGGAAGAGTTTAGTGACGTCACACATACAGAAGAATTATATGTATAGAGATATTGAATCCGATAGTAAGATTTCAATTTGAGATTTCAATCACTATACATATCGGTGTATCTTACATATTTATCGACATAGAATTCACAGTTCAATCATCAATATTATTTTAAAATATGAATGATGTACGTAAATTAATTATGTGAAAAAAAAAACAATTCAAAATTGTTGCAATAGTCTTTCCAGTACCATAGCGACAATCTGTCACCGATCTTGTTATTTTTTTCGCTTTAAGCTGATCCCAACTTCAGCAGCCAAATGCCAGGATTTCATAGTTGTTGAGGCGTGTTTCAATGGGGTTAAGGACGCGTGATTCGTACCAAAGTGACAAGCCGTGGTTTAAAATTTATTCACGGTTAGACGCTCTCATAGAAATGCGGATAGGTGTTCAGGACCCCAGACAAAATCGCCAGAAGCCGAGAGTATTCAATGACAATTTGTAAGGTATTATAATTTTATCTGATCTATTTTGAATTTATTAAGAACTGAATCACGAGGGTATACATTTAGGGGCGGGTCCTTTACGCGCTTCGATAAATAATATTACCTATTATCAGAATCTCAACAACGTTTTTTTGTACAGGCATCTTGATACCGTTCATCTTGCAGTGGCGAGCGGTGAATTTTTTTAGGTAAGCTTCACAAAAGTTTTGTAACACCCGTCGATGGGAGGAGTACTCTCCCAAAACTGTAGTAATGTTCTTGTAAAAGAATAAAAATTGTTTAACACTAATAACAAAATTTAATTTTCATAAAAAAGAACCCAACAAAATATAAACACTCGTTCAGCAAGACAAATTAACTGTATTGTCCCATTTGTATCAACCGCCTTTGGTAAAAAGCAATACAATGTAATTGCTCCAAAAATATTTAATGATTTATTGCCAAATATAAAAGACTCAAAATGTAAAACAAATCAAAAAACATACTACTTTATATAATTGGTACACATATTATTTATATTTTTATGTATTTCATTGATTTATATTTGTTTTTTATTATTTATTGTACTATAAATGAAAAACTTAATGAAGTCACTGAAATTAAATATTTAGGTGTAATGTTGGATTCAAAACTTACATTTCACCAAAACGCTAAGATGGTAATAAATAAGATTGCAAGAAAAATATCAATTTTGGGAAGGATCAGAAGATTTATTGATAAGGACTCCTGCAAAACTATTTACAAAGCAATTATTGAACCACATGTTAACTACTGTAGTAGCATTTTATTTTTATCAAACAAAGAAAACATAGATAAACTAACTGTATTACAAAATAAAGCCTTTAGAATCATTTTGAAAAAAAACAGATATACGAGGGTAAAGTCGATGGTAAATGAAATGAAATTATTAACATATAAACAAAGAATATTTTACAATACAATGATATTTGTTCATAAAATTATAAACTCTAATAAAAAAACTGAATTTTGGAAAAAAAATGATCGGAACCAGCATGAACACGATCACAATACTAGAGAAAAGAACAAAATTAGACTTCCATTTAGGAAAAAGGCAAAGTCACAAAATTCAATTTTATTTTAAGCAATTAAAAAGTATTACGAAATGGAAAAAAATATTTATGAAGAAAAAAACATATCAAAATTTAAAATAATGGTCAAGACATATGTGATAAACAAATTATAAATCAAATATATTTTCAATGTTATTATTAGAACACACATAACAATATGTATGATATGTGTGCCCTACTTTAAGATTTAAAATAAATAAATATTATTTATGTTTAAGTAACATGTATTCTTGGCACATATATGTCCTCGGCACGGGAAACCCCAGTGAGGTCACATTATTTTTATTATTCATTTGTAAGCGAAAAATATGAATAACAAAATAAATATACACTTTATATTTGTATTTTAACGATTTTTAATTTCTTACATTTAATTAGCTAGGCATTTATAACCAAGTAGTTTTAATTTTTCTTTTTTATGTTATTGTTTTATTAGTATAGGACTACTTATGCTCTAAAGATAAAAAATCTTCATCTAAGAACAGGCTGTGCCATGTTAGATGGAGACTATTATAAACAGAGAACACTCCGTTTTCATTTTACATTAATTGTTTTTATATAGATTCCCTATATGGATATTATTTTTTGGCAATATGTTTATAAAATAAATATTAATAATTTACAGTAAAACGTTCATTAATTTGTACATAATATAGTGGTATACCTAATTATAAATCAGTATTTTTTCCTCTAGTTTTGTCAAATTAACCCAAACATCAATTATTATTAACTTCGCGATATACGTTACTTTATTTTATACTCTTTTAATGCAACACTTTTACAAAAGTTAATTGAAAAATACCAATAACATTAAGCAGATATTTCCATTAGTTTTAAATCTGTCAATACTGAGCATTGGCCGATTCTTGTTAAAATGTATATTGCCAAAAATCGCCACTTCGAACGCCACATTGCAAACAAACAAACAAACCATCACGCCGTTTTCCCATAGGGGTAGATAGAGAGGATATAACGCCATATCACTTTAACTTTGCATACAGACCTCGCTTCCTCTACATTCATACATCTTCTCATGCACGCACGCCGGTTATTCCTACTTTTGAGATGTCCATATTTAAATATTTGATGGACTTGATCGTGCCATGTCTTTCTCGGCCTTCCTCGTTTTCTGCATCCATCAACATTAGAATCGTAGGTCCTTTTAGCCGTTCTTTCGTTGTCCATTCGCTCTACATGTTCAAACCAGCCCAGTAGCTGAATCACAAATAACTATCGACGTGCTAATAAGCGACGTGACAATCATTTCTCACGGTGGTTGTTTATCGTATTCGCGATCACAATGGAACATCCGTGAACACCTATTATTAAATGTCAAAATATTTACATTTTGCGTCGTATAATCCTGCTGCGCAATCACATATTTGATTTTCATCGATGTAAATATGGAAAATATTCCAAAACTGCTATTTTTATTTATTTATTATTTACCATGCTATTTATTGCATTTAACCGGCGGTTGGCAAGTTAAATGATAAGAAAAGCAGTCGCCATTGTAATTGTAATTTAATTTTAACTTTTTTGTATTAGATAATCATTACTATTTTGCAAATGCAATATATTGTGTTATTTTTTATAGTAGGTACACGCCGATTTTCGCCAGTGAATTATATTTATTTACGAGGAAAACAAAAAACAAACCGACACGAGCGTTGACTTAGAGATTACACATGCATTGATTTATGACCACGATAACTTTAGCATGTTCATTATTGTTCATTGTGATCGCTCAAATGCTTAGCATGTTTTTAAGCACGTGATTGAGCTACAGAGCTCTTTTTTTACACATTATAGATATTTAAAATTGGCGTGTCCCTATATTGTTTCGATTTTTCAAAAATGGTTTACATGGGAATTAGAATCATTCGAACCCGTAAAAAAGCATAGTTTTATCTGCAGTCTTCCGGCGCACGGCGCACAGTATACAAATATAACTATTTTTAATAAACGTAAAACATATCGATACAGAAATTTTTATTTTGCTACTCTGTCTAAAAACATTAAAAAATCGGTTCAGTTTTGAGGTGCGGAAAACGGTAGAGCGAAACGTCGATTTTGTATATTCGAACAAAAGATTGGACATGCAGTTGTCTTTTTCGCACAGTATCGGGGAGGCATCTGCAAGACAGTGACAGGAAAACAATGTTCCAACACCTATTTTTAAAAATTGTCTGTCCTCACAATTATTTATCTTTACCAAAATACAAAAATAATAATGTACACATACATATCTAATTTGGACGAAATACAGTAATTAAAATCAAACTTTCGACTGTGTTAATATAATCTATTTAGCAAATTCTCAAATCTAGCAATAGCAAAGCATTGCTAGGTTCAGCTCGTCATTAATAAAACGTTGTTCTTTGAATAATACTATCTTATTGTTTTATAAACTTATTTACGTCTTTCATCCCTTCAATTTTTATAGGGAGGCTTTTTTAGTTCTTCAAGTCTAATTATTTGAAAATGAAATACATTTTTGTGTTAACACGATTAACTCAAATACTTCAATTTTGAAGGCATTTTTTTCGTCATAAAAACTCGTGTAGAGTGGGAATTGAACCTCGGTCCTCCTAATCCGGAGTTCGTGGCCACTACCCACGGGACCACTAAACATCTCGAATAGAATGTTAATAAATTTATTTATTTGTATATTAGTTGTTAGAATTGTTTGTAATTTGAAATTATTTGGAAATCTTAAAGACGAATTTTGTTTTATCGCTTCAGAATCGATTTTTTTCTGTAAATATTGTCGACGTCATGAAATTATAACAATTAATATATGTTTTCGTATTTGCATTTATATAATATTTTTAATCGTAGTACCTTTACAAAAAGAGAGAAAAACTCTTGTTGGTAAGGGATATTACTCTAATTATGATTTTGTAACAGAAGATTTCAGGCCAATATTGCAAACGGGAAAATATATCTCAAGTGCTTCGGTCCATTATCACTGAACTACAAACTATAAATATTGTAACAGGATATCGGCCCTAGAGATTTCAGGACACCAACTGTCCTACCATCTGCCGGCAGTTATTGTAACTAATAACTACATCAAATGTCCATTATAGGACATCAAATTAATGTCTATTTAAAATACATACCTACCGTTTATGAAATAAAATTGGAAGACATAATATTTCATTAAATTACCCATATAACAAAATGCAACATTTTAATGCTCTGGGCCCCGATTACGATGCGAAATTAACAGAATTATCTTCGACTGTCTAAAGAAAAACCGATACTTGTGTACGAAAATGAGTAGGTATATTTGCATCAACATTTAAAGCTTATTCGACGGTAACTTAAAATTGAACATGTTTTTAAGAATATTCTGCTTTTTATGCAAAAAACTTAATTTTACTTTGTAGGTAAAATTGAAGACAGATATTAATTTACCATTGTAATTTATTTAACTTTTTGTACATAATGTTATTTGTACATTGGCGAATGACAATTTCTTCCAACCAACCAATAAAATAAAAGATTTATTTTTATAATACAAGTTACAGAAAATATTAAATAGAAAATAAAGATTAAAAAGCTAAAAATAAATAAAAATAGAAATTAAACGAATTTGTTAATAAATTACCTTAAATCAAAAGTATTACTCAATAAAAAAAGGAAAAAAGAGAAAAAAGAAAACGAAGAGAGATAAAGGAAGAGAAAGGATATGTTTCTTCAGACGTGATTTAAACAAAGATAATGTTGTAACATCTTTGATGGTGGATGGGAGATGATTCCACAGTCGAGCTCCATAGATAACATATGAGTTAGAGAAGAAAGAGGAATTGTGGATGGGTATTAAGAGAGTGCCTTGAGAATTAGAACGAAGAGGTAAACCGTAAACTGATAAGCGTTAAAATTTTTCACGCAGGTATATAGGAGCGTTAGAAATATGAAGTACAATAAACAGAAGTGAGAGGGAGTGATATTCTCTCCGCTGTCTAATTTTGAGCCATTTCAGTTGCCTACGATAATCAGAAATGTGGCCATATTTCCTAACCGGGCGTAAGACTGCTTACATTACTTACATATAACAAATGATGATAATAAAAAACAAATTGTAGGTACAATGTGTGATATAAGAAACGATAGTCAAAAACCCAACATTTTTTTTATTTATTATCGTTAAAGACATTTTTGTAAAAGCTGCTTTATTTTAGACTCCTATGGTTCTGATTTTTTTTCAGTTTTTTCCTGAGCATCAC
Organism: Micrasema longulum; assembly: GCF_059751315.1. Lineage (NCBI taxonomy): Eukaryota > Metazoa > Arthropoda > Insecta > Trichoptera > Brachycentridae > Micrasema > Micrasema longulum. The sequence goes on from NW_028278465.1 coordinate 178,912, forward strand.
TTCACTCTCACAGTTTCGCACTTCTGCTAGAAGAGCATTCCATGCCTCAGGACCTGCGACCGCAAATGCGTGTTCACCGAATTTAGTGAGTTGTTTGCGTAGAGGTATAATAACTTTTCCTTTCGACGTTGATGTAGCTGATCTAAGCGTAAGACGTCTGTCAGCTTGTTCACCTGGAATGCAGAGTACCCTTAGATATTCTGGAGCACAGTTGTGCAGTGACTTATACATAAGCCAACAGAGTTTGCAATCCGCCCTCTGTGGTAAACGTAGCCAGTGTGATTCCCGAAGTCCGAGATCTATCCTATCCTGAACTCCAAACAGAAGCAAAAGGTGTACATTTTAGAATATAATATCTTTAGAAATTTGTTTAAGAAGTTAGATACTCCGGAGCAGAGTTGTGCAGTGACCTATACATAAGCCAACAGGGTTTGTATTTCACCCTCTGCGGGAAACGTAGGCAGTGCAATTACCGAAGCTATGGAATGATATGACTGAACTTAGAGATTACGAAAATAAGTCTCCCTGCGGCATTCAATACATATTGTAGGCGAGTCATTTTGTTCATTAGTAGACCTGCGTAGATACCATTACAATAATCGACTCTAGACACTCCAAACGTATTTATTAATTGACGGGCGGCATCAACCGGCAAATTTTTGCGTATGCATTTAATTTGTCTCAGGTGGTAGAAGCATGAACTTATCGTTCTACTAATTTGAGCGTCAAGAGATAGGTCAGATTTAAGGAAGACTCCCAATAATGAACGGTGGGTAAACCGGTACTCCTTACATCGGATAGTGCCGTATCCTGAATATCCATAATAACCTTTGCTCTCGCCGTAGACGTAGTTGATCTAAGCGTAAGGCGCCTGTCAGCTAGTTCATCTGGGCCTCGATTGTGACGGGAAGATAAAGACGTCATACCTTCACCTTGACGGTATAGTTGAAGATAAATTCCCTCTAGCAATTATAAAGATATACTACAGACAGTTTTGGGTAGGTACATCGATTTGTAACAAGGGGAAGCGTACGTCACAAACCTGCGCTCTAAAATGACATAGCTTCAGTATGACGTCATAGTTGAGGATAAAAGTCTCCCGACCGACTACAAAGGTATAGTACCGATATCCCCACCATCAAGTTTTGATTTAAGTACATCATTTTATACTGACGGGTCTAGAACCCCTCGATACGTTTATCTACGCATTCAAAGTGTCAAAAATTTTGTTCCACCGAGCAATTTTTCCTTTAATTATGATTTATTAAAATTTTTAAACGTTTTGAGGTTGGCACATTTTTTCTTAAAAGCCTATTAAAAATTTGAAAGAGTAATAAGTAAGTTTTGAAGATGAATTAAATTCCGACATAACTATCACTTTAATAAAACAAACGCCTAGATGTATAAATAATTCTCGCTAGGTTCTCTCCTATTAACAAATACGAGTATCTAGGCGTCAGATAGATTAAATGCGTCAGAAAGTTACCTGTCAAAAAAAATATTCAGTTATTATATTTTTTTCATCTGTTTTACTATTTTTCCGAGTGTATGTATCGAAACGTTGTAAGAGCCGGCTTTGTAGTCAATCGGTAGACACATACAGACGATCGTTAAGCGTACCGTCTTGGTGATTTCCAAAAGTCATGTAAAATTCATGTTCAACCTAGCATTTTTTGCTTGAATAGGGATTTATTGGAATTTATAATTGCTTTGAAGTGCGCACTTTTTATTACAGAAGCATATTTAAAATATAAATGAGAACTATTTTAAATGTTAATGACGTAAGAAACGCGGACTAATTGTTTGCGGTCATTCCATTTGCTTGTTTCGATCATATGATGTCGATATGACAAGTAGGTAGAACATACCGAGGTAAGATACAGATAGTACAGAAGTTAAATATACCGTCTCGATATATACATATGAAAATAGCGTTCATAATCAAGGCACTGGAATGCATAGTTCCCTTAGATACTCCGGAGCAGAGTTGTGCAGTGACTTATACATAAGCCAACAGAGTTTGTATTCCACCATCTGCGGAAAAAGTAATGGAATGACATGACTGAACTTCGATATTCCGAAAATATGTCTCGCAGCGGCATTCAATACAGGCTGTAGGCGAGTCATTTTATTCAATCGTAGACCTGCGTAGATACCATTACAATAATCTACTCTAGACACTACAAACACATTTATTAATTGACGAGCGGAATCAACCGGCAATTATTTGCGCATGCATTTAATTTGTCTTAGCTGGTAGAAGCATGAACTTATGTCAGAATTAAGGAAGACTCCCAGTAGTTTAACTGTGGGTAAACTGGTACTCCTTACATCGGATAGTGACGTATCCTGAATAATTTTTTTTCGTCTGGCTGAAGCTATCCATAGTTGTTCCATTTACGTGCATGTAGTACCTTATTTTGGGGACGATAAGACGCATAGGATTATAAAACGCACCTCAATTTTGGTTGAGTTTGGTTCTTTTTTGGCTATTGACCTCATAGAGTTAGGGATACATATTTTTTTTTGTAATAACATGTGTCATTTCAATAAATAAATAAAAATATATTTTCCGAGTAAAAAAGTGCGTGTTGTGGTCCGAAAGAAACGGTAGGTAGTTTTATGAACTTTCCAGAAATATGAATAAAAAAAGATATTAAAAACTTACCACATGCGTTTTTGAGTTTTGTGATGCATCCCAAATTTCTCACGTCAGTAATAAAACCATTTACAAGTTTTTTTTTTGTTTTAAGAATTGTAACTTTTATTAATTTGATGGCGCCACGCCATTCTGCGATTTTTTGCTTCCAAGTGTCAACGTGTCCTTAAACCTTATGGGTTCAGCGGTAATTTATGGGGCCTTAAATAGGACTACATGGGGTTGCGACATGCGGCCAGGATATCTCTTGGGACTCAAATATCCTGACTCCCTGACACGGAAGAAGATAATAAAGAGGTAAAACTATTAGCTAAAGTGGCAGCTACTTTGTAAAAGTCATATTGAAATATTTTAACAAGGATTATTTTTTTATTTTTTTGTGAAATCATACAGCGTTTGACCCAAAAAGTCTAAGTTTTTTTTTGTCAATGGCAAATATTAAAATATTTTAATCTAAATTTTTAAAAACGAATAAGATCTATCATATCCTGAACTCCAAACAGAAGCAACATGTGAAAATTTTAGAATATAATATCTTTAGGAATTAGTTTAAGATAATAAAAATGAAATATAAACAAAATATATATTTATATATATATATTTTTTTGCACCACAACAGGCCAGGAGGCCTAATTACAGTGGTAAATTACATCACAGAGCACCCAGGCTTGAGAAAAATAACATTTTAATTTTTGTGTTCTCACCGGGAATCGAACCCGGAACCTTTCGTGCGTGAGTCAAGCGTCTTGACCACTACACCATGGAGGCCGCTGTGGTGTAGTGGTTTATTTATAAACATAGATATAAAAAATGAATGTAAAACGATCTCCCTCTCTAAATACAAGTTTAAAGTTAGAAACGTACAACAACAATAAAAACAAACCATCGCGCCGTTTCCCCGTGAGGGTAGACAGAGAGGATAGAACGCCACATAACTCTATCTTTGCATACAGATCTCGCTTCCTCTACGTTCATACATCTTCTCATACACGCGCGCCGATTATTCTGACTTTTGACATGTCCATCTTCAAGTATTTGTTGGATTTGGTCATGCCATGTCTTTCCCGTTCTTCCTCTTTTTCTGCATCCATAAACATTCGCATTGTAAATATTGTTAGCCGTTCTTTCGCTGTCCATTCGTTCTACATGTCCAAACCAGCGCAGAGCTCCTTTCTTGATTTTGTCGATAATGCTTGTCTCAGCCTTACATAAGGTACGGATCTCAACATTTGTGCATCTATCGTAAATAAATTTACCACATATTCACCTGAGATATCGCATTTCGACAGCTTTCAGCCTATTTCCATCCCTGTTTTTCCAAGTCCATACTTCGCTCCCATACATTAGGGTCGGGACCAGGACTCCGTTGCGAACTGCTAATTTTGCCTCTTGCGACAAACATTTATTTGCCAAGGTTGATTTAAGTGCACCATTCACTCTGTTCCCGGCACTCACCCTCCTTTCAATATCTTTCACAGTCATTCCATCCCTAGTAAACATACTTCCCAGATACACAATTTCCTCTACTTGTTTTAGTATAACTCTATTCACAGTGATTCATATTTAGTCATACTTTCATTTCTTTCAAAAACCATCACATTCGATTTATCGACTTTCATCAGCAAATCGCTTCTCTTGCATACATCGTAGACCTTTGTTACCAAGAATTGCAGTTCCTCTTTGTTGTTAGCAAGAAGCACGGCATCGTCAGCATACAAAAGGCAATTGACATTTAAATCACTCATTTCGCTCCCATTCGTTATTAATAATTGTGTATCTACAAAACATTTGTCATTTTATACATATTTTGTTAATATTTTTTATAAATAAAACAATAATTATAAGAAATAAGAAAAATAAAAAAAAGCATTAACTTAAAAAAAAATAATTAAAAAATACAACAGGGTTGGAGAACATTTTAGAGAAGGAAATATGTAAGTCTAGGCATATATATAGGGCTCGTGACCTGTCATTGGCTGGTTTAAGTAGCCACTTTACACACTGTGTAACATTCAACATTTTTGTCTATGTTTGAAAATCCATATTTCTTCGATTCTTCCATCTGTTGAGGTTAAACCAGCCAATAACAAATCATTAGCCCTGTAAATGGCTAGACTACCATAATCCCTTCTCGTAAATGTTCTCCATCCCAAAATCTTCAAAATCTGTAATTTGTCTGTAAAGATTTGGACATACTAATATATAGAACAATATGAGATTCTAGTGAAATTCAAATTGCATCTAATTAGATTTTTCTTGTTGGAAATATGACGAACTGAAACATTTTTTTAAATTGTTAAATATTTACACTTTATGTCTACATTTTATAAGCAATTTATAGTTTTCTACTTACAGAAGAAACGAAATCGCTTACTATGAAGTATATGAACTAAAAATTTAGCACAAAAAAATACAAAGAAATCTGAAACAATAGCTACAGCTTAAATATTTTATGTATATATTTAAGTCAGTAAAGTGTAAAATATGTCGGTGACTAAGTTATTAAAAAAAAAACTCATCGAAGAGTTGAGGAAATATGGATGTTTAAACATAGGCAGAATGGTGAATGTTACACAGTGTGTAAAGTGGCCACTTCAACCAGCCAATGACAGGTCATAAGCCCTGTAAATGGCTAGACTTTCATATTCCCAACTGTGTAACATTCACCATTGTACCTATGTTTAAGCATCCACATTTCCTCAACTCTTCCATCTGTTGACTTTTGTGAAGTAAAGAAGCTGAAACCTTTATCATCCGGCTGAACCAAATCTGGCTACTTAAACCAGCCAATGACAGGTCATAAGCTCTGTAAATGCCTAGACTTCCATATTCCCTTCTCAATTAATGTTTTCTCGCTCTGTTGCAATAAATTAAAATTTGTTTAACTCCGTAGGGAGGAAATCCAGCCAGTCTGCAAGCATTTGGACATACTCAAACATTGTTTAATAATATACTGACAATTTTTTCTTTACAGTAACAGATAATTTTTTTTGAGAGACTGTTCCGGAAGAATATCTGCTTTTTAAAAAATGTTTTTTTTTTACTACCTATATTGTGTATAGTGGGCAATTAAATTACACAATTGCAGGTCATAAGCCCTATAAATACCTAGACTACCATATTTCATCATATTTAAAAGTGTTATGTTTTTTTTTGTTTTTATTAAAATTCCTTGAGGTACATTTGTCTCAATCAATAATGTTTTAACTATGTCCACATGTTTGAAAAAAACATCGTCTCTTTTGTAATACCGATCAATCAACTCTTTTTAATTCTAGCAATAGCAATTCTGAAGTGTTGACGTTGAAATTCGTTTGTTTAAAAACAATGAATTTCCACGCCACTTAATTAAATTAAAAGCTTAATTAATGAAATTACTTAATGGTTTAATTGTCCCAAAAACATGACAATGAACACAAGAGAATACAACAAAGTAATGGTCGACTGATTTTACAAGGATAATTAACATTATAAAACGGAAACAGTTTTTCGAGACGATGGAAAGGCGGGCTGATTTTTTTTTATACAAACGAATTTTCGTATTTTCTCTCTGGATTATGGCACTAGAACAGTGATTTTTTGCACACTAAAGATATTTACAGTAAGGTTGTCTCTTTAGTTTCGGGTTCGGCCAGTTTAAGCTAATAAATCGAGTTTCGACGTGGTTCCGGTTTCGGCCAAAATTGGCCTACATATCTACATAGATGTTAAGAATAGTGTTTTTATGTATAAAACAATCATATACATTACATGAATTACTATTTTTCTATTAGTTTTTTATGTAATGAAGGAGAAATTAAAAAAATACAAATTCTTCAAAATCAAACGATGAAGATTATACCCAAAAGAAATATCTATTCTAATGTAGAAATAATGCACATTGAAATTGGCTTGCTCACAGTAAAGCAGCAAATTAGATATAATGTAGCAATTTTTATCCATAGAATAATTAAGGGGATGAATAAAATAAAAACAATAATTAACTTTAACCAACAATGTCATACATATGAAACAAGGGATAAAAAAAAATTACCAATGAGGAGAAGAACAGAATCTCAAAAATCATTGTACAAGGGAGTGAAGCTGTACAATGAGTTACCTGAAGAAATAAAGGAGATAGAAAAGATCAAAATATTTAAAATTAATTTGAAAAAAAATGTTATTGAGAAATTTTGATAAAAAAATTGTAATGTTACTAAAAGTTTATATTAGTTCTTAAGATGTTATGAACTAACTTAATAAAGCATTAAAAAAACCTACCCACATAAATAATAGCCTAATTCTAAACCATCTCTAAATCTTGCAAAAACAGATTTTAATTATACTACTTGACACCGCAAACTTAACATTCTGCGTTGAGTTGATAAAGCATAATTATAAATTTTATAATAGGATATATAAAATGGATTTAGATTAATTCATTGTTTCAAAATCAATATGGATATTGTGGAGAAATATCTTCGTACATAAATGTAAAAAAGAAATTCAATAAAAACACGTTGCTAGAAAAATGCGACGTGTTTGGCCTCGGTTGTTGTGACGTCAAGATTTGTGATATTGTTATAAACGAAGTTAAATGACCGGGAAGAAATAAACATGAATTGTGACGTATAAAGGGCGTGGCCAATGGAATGACCGTTTTTGCGGGAATTCAAAATTGTAAATTTCAAAATATTTTTTATTCTACTAATAATCAGGGAAAAAAACGTAGACCTTTATTACTTATTTCCTAATATTTTTTCAAAGTCTTTCTCAAATGTCTCAGTTACTCCTTTAATGGGGATTTCTAAGTTTACTACTAATTTCCTCATTTCTCTCTTTTTTTTTAAATTATGAAATTGTATTTTTTGTTATCTTCAAATGGGCGTTTTCACAACGGATGTAAAAAAAAGTTATGTATGTACTTACCATGCGAAGAATGAATGCGACGCCATTACAGCAATACATATTTATAAGAGAGAGCAAGAAGATAGAACTAAAAATAAGGAAGATCCTAGATCCCATTAGAAACAATTATTAAAAAAGCAAAACTATTAGTGACCGACTAAAACAATATTAAACAACCAAAAAAGACTGTGGTAAATTATTCCTTTGCGCGCGGTGATGTCACATTATGGTACCTCGAACAAAAGACGGAATATTCTGAAGTTCAGACATTTGAAAGAAAAAGATGAATACTTTTTAATAATTTCCTTTCCATAATTTATAAATACAAAAATATTATTTTTCCCTGTTATAGCAAAATAAATTAAAAATATAAATACGCTTGTCATCTTACTTGAGTGCACCCCCGCTCTCTGCAAAAGGGCGACTGCATCTTTTACACAAACAACGGCCACAAAACAGCGTCTCTGTCTTCCTTGTTATGAGTTCTATATTCGTGCTCTCTTTTATACACATTTGTTGTATTGGCGTAGCAATATTTTTTCTTGGCATATTTTTTAAAAGGATTAACCCGCTAAGCGTCTATCTAGAGGATTGTCGGCAGGTAGGAAAGAAGGAGTATGGAAGGAGGTAATGAAAAATACACCACAACACCCAGACCAATTGAGAAAAAATCTTTCTTGAATTTTGCTCTTGCAACTGGCGGGAGTAGAACCCGCGACGCCAGTTTCACAGTTGGCCGTCTAACTAACTAAGTCTTATATTTTTCTATATTAAAATCGTGCGTATTTATAAAAAAAAATAATCGCTTTAAAAAAAAGAGAGATATATTAAGGTATGCAGCACTGGCGGCTCCTGACCGAAAACATGGGCAGTGCATTTTTTTACATTTTGTCAACTTGTATATTAAGTTCAATAATATTATAACAATATGACAGGTCTGACGTGATAAACGGGCAATAGTATGACAGATGACAGCCCGCGCATCGGAACCAGGAACGATAAATTCGCCTAACATTATACGCACGTTATAGGATACTAATATCATGTCATTTCGCATGTTCAAAGTGACATTGCAAACGAACTTCAAACTTCAAATCTGCGCATGCGTTGGCAATGCCCGGAGTATGTATATTATCTTCTCCCTCTAATGCTCGATTCGCCGGTATAAAGCGTTGACTATCGCGCTCAAATGACGATCTTAGGAGAAATCACATACTTCATACAAATTAAGGGTAAAGAATTGTGCAAAACAGAACATGCACAGGGACGATTGCGCATGCGTAGACAAGATGAGAAAATCGTCCACTAGAGTCGATCTCGCTAGATCTTTTGGCGCTAGTATTGAATATTATGATGTTTACGAGTACAATATTGAAACGAATCCCTGTTTCTTTGTACCAATAAAATATTTTTACTATCAACAAAATTACTAATTTATTTCCACATATTTTTACTTGGCAGTGCACTGCACTTATGCACATACTAAGGAACCGCTTCTGGTATGTAGACTAGTGTGACATCACAGCAGGGGCGAATGCTCCTTATAATCGATTACATGCAGCTTACCATATTTTTTTGTCATCGTAAGTAATGTTTTATTATTATATTTTTCCTTATAATATACAGTATTCTGTAGTATTATAAGGAAAAAACACATCACCAAAAAAATATATTATTTTTCTTGGGTAAGAACATTTATATCATATTCTTTTATTCCATACAGCGGCCAGTTGCACCTCTATTGGCCAAAATTATTACTACTGGATTACACGAGATTACTCTGCTCACTTTAAAATCACTAATTCAAATACGTTTTTAACCTAAAACTTTAGAATCTTGTTCGAAAAATTACACTTGCGATTACAGTAAAATCTTGCAGCTTTCATTAATGCAATTTAGTCTTCTAATACTTTTTCATAACGGCTAGTATTCTTTAAAATACATCAATTTGACTTACGACAGTCTAAGGGAGGTGACAATATACGCACTCGTTATGTGTGAGAAAGAGATAACGAATATATTTTGTATGTCTTAACAGGGAAGTTACAATACTAAATAAGTAATTGATCATACTTATGTTTCGGTGGTTTGAAAGTAAATTTGCTTTAAAATAAATTAATATTTTGTTATTTTAATCGAAACGAATTGATATTTAAATCCATAATATAGTATAAATCCTTTAGTAGGTTTTAAAAAACAAAGATTCGCTAATTGTTTTTGAATTATAATTCGTTTTTGTGCATACGATGACAGTTGAATACTGTAGGTTATTCTTCAGTATCTATTTAAACTTTTAAAATTTAGTTAGAGTTATGATAAAAACGTTACTAGTGTATAGTGTTAAGAATAAATATATATGAAGAAATATAATATGCATAACTTATGTCGTTTTGTGAATAATAATGTGATATAAAAGTCGATGAAACAATGATTCTTAAAACGTAATTTGTGTTTTGTTTGGTGAACTATCGTACTCGGTAAGGAATATTTTTTAATTATTTAATTATTATCATTTATTAAAAAATAGTGTTTTATTTCAAGACAAGTTATAATAGTCTAACTTAACCAAAAATGCACCGGTACGCATTAGCATTCATTAGAATTATCTAGTCTATTTTTACTTTTTCGACGCCTAGGCCAAAAAGCGAAATAGCTGCGCGGATGGGTCGTTGCTTTCTAATGACGCAGGCGGGGTTCGAGTCCATAGGGGTTCCTTTTTTTTTTTTTTACAATTATGTTTTTTTAAATTGTATTTTTTAAATCAAATGTTTGTGCTACATTAGAAAATATTTTTACTGAAACTATTAGCCGCTGGAGCCATTTGTTGGGAATTATTTATTAAATATAAAATAGACTTGTTTTTTATATGCCATACTACCGCCATGGACATTTTATCAGAATTTTCATAGCTTACCAATTTAAAAACTCACCGCTCGTCACTGCGATCACAGCCACACAAGAGTTAATAATCTATTATGCACTTTTTTTAAAACATGTTTTTGTAAATACCCAATTACATATGTATATTGTAATTAGCAGTCTTGATGCATTGTACATTTAAATAAAACATTTTTTTTTTTAAGTAGGCTAATATTTTGGAATGTACCGTCTACGATGTTATGAAGCAAGACTGTCCATTGTCTATTGTAGGGACCAATTTACAAAAAGACAATGCGCAAATGTTCGAGTGTTTGTCCCGACAACACTTGACACATCCTTACATGAGAATCCTCTCAACAACTTGACTACCGTACTTAAAATATTTAAGAAATTAAACTCTAAATACCTACACACTACATATACATATAAAGGGTGATTGGAACTGAACCCGCCATAGCAAATTTGCATATAGAGGAGGTCATTTGCTTATTATTGGACCTTACTTTCCTTAGCCAAAGTTTTATAGTTTGGGAGATACGTGAATTTTTATACTTTATTGATATTTTTCAAAATTTGACCTTGAAACATTCGGAACTTTTTTTTTTCTTCATTATTTTAGTATTTTTTTTATTATTTGTTGGTAGTCATAAACATTTGTGATTAAAATACGCTAGAACTTTCCTCAAACTAGGGTTAAAAAACAAGAAACGCTTTTTAAAAAAAGGTGACGAACTAGAGATCCATTGGCGGCTCCTGGCCGAAAACATTGGTAGTGCATTTCTTTACATTTTGTCAACTTATATATTAGTAAGTTCAATAATATTATAATAATATGATAGGTCTGACGTGATAAACGAGCACTAGTATGACAGCCCGCGCATCGGAACCAGAAACGCTAAATGCGCCCAACATAATATTCGTACTAATATCATGTCATTACGCATGTTCAAAGTGACATTACAAACAAACTTCAAATCTGCGTGTGCGTTAGCAATGCCCGGAATATGTGTATTATCTTCTCTCTCTAACACACAATTCACCGGTATAAGGCATTGTCTGTCTCGTTCAAATGACGATTTTAGGAGATATGTTATATTTCAAACAAATTCAGATTGTGCAAAACAGAATATGCACGGGGACGATTGCGCATGCGTAGACGAGATGAGAAAATCGTCCGCTAGAGTCGATTTCGCTAGATCTTTTGGCGCTAGTATTGAATATTATGATGTTTACGTGTATAATATTGCAACGAATCCCTGTTTCTTTCTACCTACTCATAAGATATTTTTACTATCAATAAAATTACTAATTTATTTACGCATTTTTTTACTTGGCAGTGCATTGCGCTTATGCACATACTAAGGAACTGCCTCTGTAGAGAAATAACGTAAAGCAGAATAAATCATTGAAACAGCGTAGTTTTTTTTATGTCTGTTTAATTTTATGGTATTTTTTTAAATGTATTTTTTTAAAGCGTAATATCTTATTTTTTAACCCTAGTTTGAGGGATGTTCCGACGTATTTTAATCACAAATGTTTTTGACTACCAACAAATAATCAAAGAATACTAAAATAATGAAAAAACATTAAGTTCTGAATGCTTGAAGGTCAAATTTTGGAAAAATTTCAATAAAGTATAAAAATTGACACATCTCCCAAACTGTAAAATTTTAGCAAGGGAAAGTAAAATCCAATAGTAAGCAAATGACCTGCTCGATGTGCGAATTACCTATGGCGGGTTCAGTTTCAGTCACCCTGTATATCAATGCATATTTTATATCTATACATAGACGCCTACATACACAAATCGTTGTCCATCTTCCAAAAAGGCGTATCTCGAATTTGTTAATCTTTGAGACGACTTTTTAAGAATTTGCTTGGAAAATTTTCGCATTTAAAAATCATAATAAAAAAAACGTACGTTATTTTTTAATATTATTTTAAGGCAATATGATGCCTAGTAATTCTTAAATACAACTTAATTTTTATTAAAATATTTATAACTCAATTTCGACAAAAAATGAGATACGCCTTTTTGAAAGATGGACGGCGATACGTGTATATGTATCACCAAATTACTTACCCAGACCTTTCTTGATGTGAGTACACGTCAATACTAAAAGACGAAAGTGACAGTATGTATTCATTAGAATTTACCATTGACATATTAATACATAGACACGCCCTATAGAGTAAAATATTTTTAAAAGTAGTGACACGAAAACGTACCAATAGTTACTAAGCATGTTTATTTGTACCAGGGCTTCATTCAACGCTCATGCATATGTTACAAAAAATTGAGAATACTCATTTTTGGTACATAAAAAATTTCGTATTTTTACGTTAACAATCAACAGTCGTTTTTGGTGGATTCCAATCAAATTATTTCCTTAATTTCCTTATAATTTCAACCCTTTTTTTCACTAGGTTTTTGGGAATGCAAAAATAATATAATCCCCTCATACCAGCACTTTTGCTGATTAGGAATATTTCGTACGAATAAAATATGTAATGTTATGTAATATGGAAAGTTAAAACGATGTATTTTCTCATAAATAAATAATCTAAATCTAATATAAACTCACATTTACCATATTTTAAAAACGTATTCCTACAAGTGCACCCCTGTAAGTGAGAAGAGCTTTGCAATTGCGCCGCTAGGCGTAGTTTGACGTTTACAAAAAATAATATTTATATTTAAATAAGAATTGTTTTAAGTATTATTAATGATTCATGAACAAATATTTACCAATGAAAAGTTACTCAATCGTTTTTACGATGTTTATCCGAAAGTTTTTACAAGCTTTCATGACACCATCAGGCATTTTGGTTTCAATTCTAATCGTCACGCTGGCCTGGCGGTCGAAGAACTACTAAATACGCGTTGGGCACGACTGAGCGTTTGGGCATGAGTTAAGTGTCGTAATTTAAAAAGGTGTTTTTACACCATAATATTTCATAGTCCCTGGGTTGGCATCTGAAACGTAAAACTAATCATCCTACCCTCATGTAACAAAAACGATTAAGATAGACTGCGATGTGTGTACGAATGGAGTACCCTATGCACCATTAGGTGTGGAAAGGGAATTATAATGACAAAATTCATCCATACAAAAAATTACACAATATTGTACATTTTTAACTCGGTTGTGGTTTTTCCACACTAAAATAAGCTTGCAGATTACACATACTATTTGAAGATTCTTTATTTTTGAACTAGTATTTCGAAAATTATTTTCGGAGGACTGTTTTTCTTTAACATGATACCGCTGACATATTATGTGTTACATAGGACATCTGGCGTTTGAAGTGGCCGTGTTTGGCATTATTCATTTTAACAGGAATCGGCCAGTGCTCAGTGCAGACATTTTTAATCATAATGGAAAAATCTACACGAATGTTAAGGTGGTATTTTTTAATAAACTTTTGTAAAAGTGTTGTATTAAAATAGTGTCGAATAAAGCTACATATATCGCGAAATTTATTGTTGTTTGAGTTGATTTTTACAGAACCACAGAAAAAATACCCATTCTTAATTACATTATGTACTTATCTGTAGGTACAAATTAATGAACATTTTTTGTAGATTACCTGAAAAAAAATCGCCGTTCGCCACTGCTAGATAAAGCTAGTATATGAATAACCAGTATAATATTTTTTAAACGACAGTAGCAACTATAAATCGTTTAACTTTAAACTTATTTTGGTGCAGCTGCCCCTAAATGAGTAAGAAGTTGCCAAAAACTTTTTGGGAACATTGTATAAAATTGTGTATACGCAATAGATTCGTACTGAAATCGTTTATGTTACCATTTTCCTACCCCAAGTTCTTGTGAGTGATTGCAAATGGCCGTATATCAGACCGCAGACACAGGGCCTATTTGGTCTGATTCAGTATTACCGTTTGGTGCCGGATAAGGAAATAATTTCTTACCGGATATTGCCAGCGAGCTTAGCGGCAGAAGGAAAAGAAAAACAATTATCAAAAGGCATTGGTTCAGCACACAATTGATTTGGGTACGAACGAAAATAAAATTACTGATAATTTATGTGTTTATTAGGATTAGTATTCTCTATTACTATAACTGGACAATTCAAATTCAAATTCAAATTCAAATTCTAATTATTTATTCACAAAGTAACATAACAAATAACAAAGGATTTAAGACGTTAAATTGGAACTTTATATCAAACCAAGAACCCTTGAGCAATGATTCGACATTATTAAGGTATAATACTCTCTAATAGCAAGAGTATTTGCCTCTTAAACATAATTTCACTAATGTGAAAGATGTTGATCTCCAAAGTGATAGTGTTCAGCTGCTCTTCCAATCGACATGACCAGAGGCAGGTTGGTTCTGGAAACCGGGAGGTAAAACAGTATGTGCTGACGCTGTCGGAGATAGCCATCAGGAACATAAAAATTGATACTCTCTAAAATGGCCGAGTTATCGATGAAACCCCTTAACAGTCTGAAAAAATGGGTCAGTGTAGACCGATCCCTTTTAAGTTGCAAACTATTGGTCCCAAGCATACCCAAGTGGGATAGAGCCACGGATAACTACCATACTCCCTCATGTAGAGATACCTCAGAATTTTTTTCTGAACCCCCTCCAACACGAGGGAGTATTTCGCTTCGTGCGGACTCCATATCACCGATGCACTCTCAAGCCTCGAGCGAACCAACGAGTTGTACAAAATTCTGAGTGTACGGGGATTCTCAAAAACCCTACAAAACAATAAGAAGCACAACCAGAACCTCGGACGACCTTTTTTGGCTCGACGGCTATTCTTAGGTGAAAATCTTAAAAAATGAAATCTAATGAAGATAAGTTTGCCTCGTTTTGTAAAAGTTGGCGCGTTTTCATACCATTCTTAAGCTCCGGGGTTTGATTCAGTGACAGTGGATTTTATTGGTTTTAGATGATATTATTAGTAATATTTCATCGTTCCTAGATTGGAACGTGAAGCGTAAGACTAGATTCAAAACAAAGAACAACGAACAAAGCACTTAAAGTAACATTGAATTTTAATAAATATACTAGAACCAGATATTTATATAGAATAACAAAAATGTTTAATCTAGAGGAATTAATCTACACAGAAAAATAAAAATTATATTTAAGATGACATAAAATAAAATAAAGACAAATATTCAATATAATTTTAACTGCAGCAAACATAAAATAAATACAAGAGTATCAAATAATTTCACTTGCGAACAACCTAGGACCAACAGAAAAAGAAACAGTTTTTTGTATACAGCAATAAATTTTTTCAATTCACTTTCTAATGACCTAAAAAATATACAATACATATACGTACTTGAAAAACACCTAAATAAAACAGTTCTTAAAGCCCGAGTGATATGTGATGTTATTTTATCGACTTTTTATTTAAACTATTGTGTTATTATATATAATATCCCCCCTCAAACCAGCACTTTGGCTGATTGGGAATTTCGTACAAATATATATTTTTTTTAAATCAAAAAAAGACTGATTACCTTACTCTTCCATGTAAAGTAAAAAATGTAATACTTATACATACATTTGACCTTATTTAGTTTTTTATTGCTTAGTTCTTGACATGAACACTTAACAAGTTTACTGCTATGCCCATTGTTTACGATTATTTTTGGTAAATTTATTGATATCATTTTATGTTGCTAGAATTCCAGTCGTCCGTGCGCTTTGTGGCTGTAATCTAGATTCCATATGTAAATGTTATTAACTATCAAATACCTAAATTTTGTAAATGAGGTCTAGAATTCCAACCGTCCATGCGCTTAGTAGCTGAAAGACGTGTTGTAAATCTTACTCCTTTTTGTAATTATTATTATTTTATTTCATGAAATTTCATTGATACACTAAATTTCTTTGTCAATTTTAAAAATGTGTAAATGGGGGCTAGTTTTTTTACCGTCCATGCGCTCTGTAACTCCAAGACGCGCTGGGATACTTATTTATTGTACCTACAGCGCCTTGAGGTGATTTTCACAAAAATGTCGCTATATAAACCATCAAAATACTGATATATACCTATACTGGTGTGCTCGTATAAACGAAAAAAGTATTTTCGTCATATGATGTTTAGGCTATTGTTATTATAAAATATAAAATTTAAACACAATTTCAAAAAAATATTTTAGCCCGTTACCAGCTCGTTTTTTATAATACGTCTAGTGTCGTTTACGAGAGGGAGTGGGGAGGAACCAAACCGCGAACTCCGGATACGTACGCCGGGCATTTTACTCATTGAGCGAACCCCAGTCAACGGAAGCTTTTAGCTGCAATAAAAACACAAGTCATTTTTCATACAACCGTCAAAACAAAATATCCCCGACTTTAATGTTTGAACACATTAACTTCACATTTTATTTCATTTTATTTCATTTTATTTCATTTTATTTAATTTTATTTAATTTTATTTCATTTTATTTCATTTTATTTCATTTTATTTCATTTTACTTAATTTTATTTCATTTTATTTTTATGTAGGTATTAAAAAAAAAAAAAAAAATATTTTATTTTAATTTATTTTATTTTATTTTATTTCATTTTAATTTATTTTATTGTGCACATTACCTACAAAAACTGCACAGTGTGTAAATTGGCCATTTATGCCGGCCGATGACAGGTCATACGCCCAGTAAATCCCTCGACTTCAATATTACTTTCTCAAAAATGTTTTCTCTCCCTGTTGCAATTCCTTAATTTAAATTATGATATCTCCCTAGAAAGTAGAATCCAGCTATCTCTGCAAACATTTGGTCATACGCAGAATCTACTTTGAAAAATTATCCATCCTCAAAATTTAATCGTATTTTTCTAGTTGGATTCAAATACTTACATTGGCATAAATTTTATTAGAAATAACACATCTAAAAAAAACCTTTTGTGAATACTTTATGAAGTGTGCCGCTCACATTCACGAGCTCCCATAAATCAATAATTTTTTAATTCCTTGATTTTTATTTTAAATAAATTTAATCCCATCCGCCCATGCTCACATAAATCAGTCAATGACAGTCATAATAATAATAATAATTATTATTATTATGGATAACTTATATAGCGCCATTTTCGTAATGAAATGCCTCAAGGGCGCTTTACATAGTGATTCCATTGTTAAATTAATTTAATTGAAGCTTTTAAATTTGTAATTTAATCAAAACAATCTATTTTGCTGTCACATGCTACGGATTTATTCAAATGATTTAGAGAACGAGTGGGTTTTAAGTTTTTTCGAAACATCACTTCACTTTTACAGCCTCGCACCTCTGCTGGGAGAGCATTCCATGCCATAGGGCCTGCGACCGCAAATGCGCGTTCACTAAATTTAGTGCGCTGCTTGCGTAGAGCTATAATAACTTTTCCTCTCGCCGTAGACGTAGCTGATCGAAGCGTGAGACGCCTGTCAGCTAGTTCATCTGGAATGCAGAGTTCCCTTAGATATTCTGGAGCAGAGTTGTGCAGTGACTTATACTTAAACCAACAGAGTTTGTATTCCACCCTCTGTGGAAAACGTAGCCAGTGCAATTCCCGAAGTAGTGGAGTGATATGACTGAACTTATTAAATGTAAACAATTATTTTAAAAAATATACGAACCTGATAAGTAAATTTTAAAATTTTGAATAATACGCTCATGGCGAAAAGTACAAACGAGAAAAAACGAAATTAAATACTACGTCAAAAAAGAATCAACCTTTTGTCCTCGATGTGGGATTACACGTTCGCTAAAGTACAATCAAAATGTTATTAAATAATTAAAGGTTATATACCTAATACAACATTTATAAATACAAATATGCATATAATATGGTGATAAGACTAATAAGTTTATTTATTTATTCATACACATACATACATATTACAAAAAAATACAATAATAACGTCTCCCAAACTTTATGAGGCCAAGGGCCCTGTGTTGAGTTGGGATACAACATAATGGAAAGTGGAAGCACGTACATAATTAAATAATAGCAACAATAAAAATAAAATATAATTACATAAACATACATATATTTCAAAGGGCATCTGGACAACACGCTTAATATGTAGTATATAAATCTATACAATATCTCGCAGTAAATTAAAATAATGTTTTGAGTCGTTAACTAAAAATAATAAATTCACATTTTTATTATTCTTATTTTATTGGGTAAACAAACAGTATGTACACATATATTAACAATTTCAATGTCTATTAGTGTAGGACATTTATGCACACACCAAAAATTGTTTACCCTTAATGCAATAATTTAAATTATGTTAAATATAACAAATGTAAAAGAAAAGAAATAAAAAATATTTATTTTATAATAAAGTTAAATATCTCTTTCTCTCCGAATTTCTATGATTTTTTACCTAAATTTACATATATTGTCACAAAGAATATTAGCCTCGGTAAATCTATAGTTATATATTTACATAAAATGTTGTAATAAAAAAGTATGTTAAAAAATATATAAACTATCCTAAACATACCTATACATTTATCTTAGCATATTGAAAATATTCCGAAAGAGTTATTAGGATTTTTATTATTTAGGTAAAAATTTGTAAACTTAGAAGTATGAGACATGAGTATTCATATTTTAGGATTTTTATCTACTTGTGGTCACCGTATCAAAAACACTTGTCCAGTAATCTGTTTCTATTTCAGAAAATAAACCGTATTCTTCACTCCGCTCGGATACGGAGAAAATGCAAGTTTATTCATTTTGGTCGTATGCCGAAAATCATCATCTAATAACTCATAAAACCACACAATACACGACAAATTTACAATGCGGAATTACCCACACACGCTCTCTACAAATGCCTCAACTTCGGATAGAATTCCCATAAGTATTGATGTTCTGGGCCACGTGTCAGGGCGGAGACACGTGGCTTGTAGTGCCACGGTGTATAGTTCCAGAGGACTACAGAATCCCCATCATCTGTTCTGGACCCCACCGTTTATGGGACAAGAGGGGTGGTGCGCACTTCAAGATGAGAGCTTTTCATGGCGATTTCATGGTGAACGTTGACGTTTGTGCTTTTATTAAGTTTACTATCCAACAAAATTAAATTAAATACCATTGTTTAAAATTACTCCCAAAATTCTCATAATCAACAACTATTATTTATCGATGTCGATAATTGTGGTAATAGGTAAATATCACGTACTACGAATACCGATAAAAATATGTGAAATAGGTTTAAAAAAAAAAACGTATTTTCAAAATCAATATGGATATTGTGGAGAATTTTTTCCATAAATAATTTTAAAAACAAAATTGTTAAAAAACCTATATTTACCAAAACGTGAAATGTTTGGCCTTAACAATTGTGACGTCAAGATTTGTGACGTTGTTCTTTTTAAATACAAACGGTCACAAAGTTCAAAATTGAACCGAATCGTGACGTGCTGGGAGTTGACCGTATTTCTTAGACCGTTATTAATTTTAAATTGTAAATATAAAAAAAAAGTGATCCTTCCCTATTAGTCAAACCTGTGAACAAATATTATGTATTTACAAAAAATAATAATAAATAGTCATCATACCCTTTACACACTCAGTAGTGCATAGGGCACTGCATTTTAAAAACCAAATGCAGCGTATTTCTATTATATGTTACATGAAGATAAGGTGATTACTCGTACACTTTAGGTGCGAGTCCAAGTACAATGCAATATTGCAGTTTAAACAACCTGCCTAATTTCGAACCTGGGACCTCAAGGGTGGTGGGCGAATGCGCCAACCACTACACAACGAAACAAAATTATCTACACTCGAAATCATTATTCAGGATTTTTACCTGAGAACAGCTATTAAGTCCTTGGTTCTGGGTCTATTTTACACACGGAACTGGATTCTTCATCGACCTAGACACATATAAAATAAATTAATAAAAATATTTTATTCATCCGTTAGGTTACTTACGAAGAATACAGTTATTTCCTTATTTGTTTATTTTTACATAAACGGCATAAATAGTAAACGCAGTTTTGTGAAGTAAAAGAGCTGAAACCTTTATCATGTGGGTGAGATTCATCCGGCTGAACCAAATCACCTACAAGGCAACGCCACAATTTTCAATTTTTATACTTCTTCCCTTCTCAAAAATGTTTTCCCAATCTCTTCGAAATAAATTTAAATTTGAATAACTCCCTAGGGAGGAAATCCAGCCTGATTGCAAGCATTTGGACATACTCAAACATTGTTGAATTAACTACCTGGTAAAAGAAGAAGTATAAAAATTGGAAAATTGTTTTCAGGGGTTGCCTAGTAGGCGATTTGGTTCAGCCGGATGAATCTCACCCACGTGATAAAGGTTTCATCTCATTTACTTCACAAAAGTCAACAGATGGAAGAGTTGAGGAAATGTGGATGTTTAAACATAGGCAGAATGGTGAATGTTACACAGTGTGCAAAATGGCCACTTAAACCAGCCAATGACAGGTCATAAGCCCTGTAAATGCCTAGACTTCCATATTCCCCTCACAAAAATGTTTTTACTGTCTGTTGTAATAAATTTAAACAAAACAAGACATTTATTTATCTATACAATCACTTTGTAAGGCGCCCTTGAAGTATTATTTTGGAAGGGTTAACATTATTATAAACAATAATAATAATGGTCTGTTGTTTTTAGTAGTCATAGCTGAAACGTTGGCATGCTGTGTGTCATATTGAATGACAAATGCCGCATAATTATATAAATTAGCTACTCGCGTGCAATCCACCAAAGGCACGTGGCAAGTGACGTTACTATTAGCACGAGGCAATGATAGTCACCGCTCTACCATTTCACAAAAAATCTGTATTTTCTTATTTATTTTTACATATATTTATTTATATTATGTATCTTTTTTGGGTGATACCGTGTATGTTGGATTTGATCCGACGTTTTCAACTTTTCCCTGAAGATGGCTCCTGCAATGGTAGCCAAAACGTCGGATCAAATCCAACATACACGGTATCACCCAAAAAAGATACATACTATTGATAACAGTGACCGTGAAAACCTTCGCACCTATATATTTATTTAACAATATTTTGAGTTTGTCCAAATTTTTGTAGACAAGAACTGGATTCAACTCCCTGGGGAGCTGTTTATATTAACATATTACAACAGAGATGGAGAACATTTAAGAGAAGGTAATATAGAATCAACAGATGAAAGAATTGAAGGAATATAGATGTTCAAATACAGGCAGAATGGTGAATGTTACACAGTGTCTAAAGTGGCCACTTAAATCAGCCATTGACAGGTCATAAGCCCTGTAGATGCCTAGACTTCTATATTACCTTCTCTTAAATGTTCTTCATCTCTGTTGTAATATGTTAATATATTTTTTTAGAAAAAAAAATACTTACACGATTCATGTAAGGAGTTTTCGGAAAAACTCGTTTAGGGACGATAATTTTACAACATTTGTTTATACATGAATATGCTACTAGACAAAAGGATAAAATAAGACTACCATTATTGAAAAGAGCTGAGTCGCAAAATTGTTTGATGTATAAGGGTTTAAAAATGTATGATGAGATGCCTGAATGTATGAAGAATGAAAAGTGTCTGAAAGAATTTAAAAATAAATGTATAAGTCACTGTAAGGAAATGTAAATATATATAGATGATGTAAATGTACATAATAGTTTACATTAGTTTTAATATAAGCTAACTTAAGTAATAAAAAAAATAAAAAATAAAAAAAACATTTAAGTTTGTAAGTGAAAATTCTAGATGTAAGTTTATTGAATTTATTATATAAATAAAAGACGAGTGATACGAGTGGCACTAAAAATAAAATACCAAAACTTATTAAAATAGCATTATATCAACTCATTAGTTAACCCAAAAAAAAATTGATAATGATCCTTAAGATAAAAATTACTTCATTCAATTTGCTTTCATATAACTTTGAATTATCTATTCTTACCTCTGTTTTGTAAAAATACATTGAACTCCCTAATAAAGATACCAGTCTCGAAGATCTCGCAAAAACGATGAAACCGGTCACTGGATATTCCAAATTTGTGGATTAAAGTATCACTCGTCTTTTATTTATATAATATAAAACATTCGTTTATTATCTATTATTTAGACGTATTTAAATTTAACGACTATGTAGAAAAGCAAAATTAAAACCCAGTATAGGGTGAATGCACCAATAAATGACCGTTTAAGGTTCAGCTTGTAGTGAAACCTTAAAGGTATAAATTTCATTATTTTAGCGTACAAAATAAAAGAAAACAAAAAAAAAACACATTGATTTTTAAACGTATTTTTACTTTTTTATTGAAATAAGGGTATTACAATAATAATTAATATTACTCTAAAAAAATAGCAGAATCACCACTGAATGACCACTACTACCCCAGTAAAAATAATACTCGGATTTAGTTACATCATAACATTATAAAACACCCTAACACATTAGAATATGGATATATTCGAAGAATTGCATAAGAAATAGCATCAAATACCTCACCTTTCCTTATAAAATATAAAATCGGGTTGTGGTCCTGTGTCTAGTGCCTCGGACTCACCGACCAAAGGTCCGTGGTTCGAATCCCACTCTACCCCAACTCGATTCCCATTTTCTACTAGTGAGTTATTTACAACTCGTTGAAAACGGCCCACAAAATTAAATATTTGGGTAAATCATAAGAACGCAAATATTTATTTTATTAAAAAAATAAAAAAAAACACTATCGATCTCAGAACAATAACGGGAAGACGCACTATTACCTTTTGACAACTCACAATTGAAAACTGATAGATTTGTTTCTTACCAAAAGATGTGTCCGCCTACCGCTTTTGTCATAGTTTCTAGTGTTAAAAGTTTTTTGACTGGACACACGTAGCAATTCTTATTATATTGTGTTTGCTTAACCAATGGTCATTCACTGGGGGGTAGTCATTTACTGGTGCTTTGACTCTTTAACAAATAAACAGTTTAGTAAGAAAAAAATACGTGTATGTAAAATATTAGGTCTATAACTTAAAAACCGGATTTTTTAAAGAAAATTTGAGAGTTTATCAAAGAAAATCTTGTGCAATTTCGTTATTCAAAGATCGGAAATTTTAACATTTCCCCACATTTCTGGCAGTTTGTGGATGCCATCTCAAAAAAACCAGTCATCTTTTTAATCTAAGAACGAATTGAGCCAATTTTTGATGCCTTGGACTGAAGTGAAGCGTATTCCGGAAAGTGCATTCTGCATCGACCGAAACAAGAGGAAGTCAGAAGGCGCCAAGTCTGGACTATTTGGCGGGTGGGGCAAAATTCCCCATTCGCTATTTTCCAAATAGTTTTTAACGGATTGAGCAACATGTGGCCGAGCATTGTAAAATACACGTGGTCCACGTAGAAGTAAAGAAATTGAAAAAATAACATTTTCAGGCGTTGCCTAGTATGTAGGTGAAATAATTCAATTACATGAATCTCACCTACATAAATAAAAGTTTCAGCTCTTTAACATCACAAATATCATCAGATGAAAGAATTGAAGGGTTAAAGATGTCCAAATATGGGCATGGCGGTGAATGTTACACAGTGTTTTAAGTGGCCATTTAAACCAGCCAATGACAGGACATAAGCCCAGACTCCAGAAATCAATTCAGAACACATAATATTGGAGTTTTACCTACCATTAAAACTCTTATTGTGTTTCTATTGATTTATGAAGTGCAGGTAACACCTACCTGGTGCATTGTGAGCATTATGAAAAAACCAAATCCATGAATGACCGGGATACCAAATTGGCGGAAACGGACAGAGCGACCATAGATTAAGACATTGACCCAGGAATAGACGATACGAAACCACAGACAACGGGAAATAAAATGAACGCTTCTCTCGCCTAGACTTCTAAATTACCTTATCTGAAATGTTCTTCATCTCTGATGTAATATGTTAATGTTAACAGCTCCCCAGGGAGTTGAATCCAGTCCTTGTCTACAAAAATTTAGACAAACTCAAAATATTGTCGTTAAAAAATTTAATGTTTGTCGATGAATATCTACCACGAAAAATGGTAAAAAACTATGTCAATATTTAAAAAATACAGCGGTTTGATTAACTCATCCATTAAATTATACCAAAAAGCACCCCTAAAATTAACTTTTTTGTGTCACGTGACCAATCAGGAAGACCTCCCACTGGCGGGAAATTTCATCAAGAACACGCGATCGAACGAATTCAAATTACTGTCTTTATTCAATCTAAATAAATATGCCAAGTTCATTCAGGCGATTTAATATTCATACCGATTTTATGTGTTACGTGTCTACCTGGTAATTATGGACGATTATTTAAGTCAAATGCGAACTTTAGGAAAAGGTACGAGTACCTAAGAAATGTATTAATCTTAGGGGAGGCCGAGGTGATTTTCAAATTAGCCGTGTCCAAACAGATAAAGAATACAGTTTTGTGTGGTGAAATGGAACCAGAATCCTGGTGAAGCGTTTTTGACTCGATGGCTACTCTCAGGTAAAAATCTTGAGAAATCGAGTGGGGATAAGTCGGCTTCCTAGTGTAGTGCTTGGCACATTCGTCTATCATTCTTGAGGTCCCGGATTTGATTCCTGGTAGTGTCAACGTACTTGTTTTAATAGTGGTTTGACACTGCAGCATTTAACTGTCCCTAGGCTGGTACCTGGAGCGTCAGACTGACCACCTTACCTTCTACGTATCAAAAGATATCTATTTACGATGCGATTGAAGTACTTATACACTTCTAGTACACATTCTGTGAAAATACTTGTTTTCTATAGGGTTCAATATCTAGGTTATTATAGCAAGAGCCGCAACTTGTAAAAGAACGGCACCTTTCTTTTCAGAATTTCCCCTTAGCTTTGCTAAACGCTGTATAAAACAAAATACGCAGCAGCGTTGGGAGGATCATGACCGCGCTTCTTCTGCAGGTAAAATCACTAAAATGTTTTTCCCAACGCTGGCTGATGCAGCAAACTTCCGTCATCATCACCAAAGTACTTTCGAAACGACCCAAATTTTTACCGGACACGGAGCTATGAGAAGTTGTCTATATAGGTTTAAATTAAGGAATGATGACTATTGTCCATGCGATGATATTTCTTCACAGAATATAGAACATCTGTTATTTCAGTGCCCATTTTTCAGTTTGCAACGCCATAATCTTGAAGCAGAATGCAGAAAAGATGGAATATCCTTAACAGAACAATGTAGTTAAAAGTAGTTATCACGCGCCATTGTTCTTGAACTTTGCAACAATGGTGATTGGACTCATAAAGGTAATAAACCAAAATCAGTGATCGAACATCCCATTTCCAAGACAAACAAAAACTTTTTTTTTCCGAGTACCTTAGCCTTGTACATGACACGTAAGGCTACTAAATACAGGGGTCCAAATATATATAAAAAAAAATATATATCTAGGTTATTTAAGAAACCTAATGTTAATTATTGATTGCAGAATTACATATTTATAATAATTAATATAGTTCTATTCTACTTCTATTTATAATTTTTACCAGTAATCGGGTTTTGTCGTGACCAGTTTTTTACTAAATAGGTCATATGCATTTCAAACAATGTTTTTTTTGTAAAAATACATAAATTTACTCATCTATGTTAATATAGGTGTTTCCAATATGAAAAACAAATTCACAAAATACCTTAAAACGATTTAACTATTTTTTGGCCTTAATACACACTTAAAGTGTTAGGTTAGTCTGTCGGGGTTAGCTAGTTTTATATGTTTATATAAAACTAGCTAACCCGACAGACGTTGTCCCGCCCGAACGTTGGCTTGCCTTGACAATTTTTATTGATAAGTAGGTACCTAGGTACTTGTTTGTGATTAAATTCCAAAACTGAAAATTGATAATATTCAAATATTAAATTTAAGTGGGTACTTGTTTATGGTTAAATTCCAAAACATAAAATAAATATTTTTTCGAATAGTTCATTCTTTTTGCAAACGCCAAACTCCGGTCTTCTCACCAACAGAGTGGGAATACGATTTTTAAAAATGTATTGAATTTCATATTCTTTTAGTATTATCAAAAATCTAGTTAAAATAAATAAATATAAATTGTAAGGAATTTAAGGTAATAATCTGATTGAGATCCACAAAAAACAAATGCTGTTTGTAAACATTAAAAAAAAACTTTTTTTTTACGCAAAAAAACAAAATCTTTAATTTTTTTGTCAATGCATTCTCTTCGAATGCAACCCTGGTAGATCGATGAATAAAACATTTATGCTCTTTTCTTCTTTTTTACACATTAGATTGAAGATTTTAATGTCTACGAATACGCACAGCGCAAAGATCTATATTTCTCTGAAAACCGCACGTAAATCGGTTAAGCCGTTTAGAAGGTTCAGTGACATCACACATACAGAGGAATTATATATATAAAGATTATGTTAATGATAGTTCGGCTAGTTGGATAAATTACGTTTTTTTATTGTTATTATTATGTTAATTTTGTTAAATAGCTAATTTAAGGCATGTTTCACATTTTGTAAAATGTTTCCCTCGGCACGGGACACCCCAGTGAGGGAACATTATTCAGTATAAGAAAAAGAATACGAACAGTGTAAAAGTATAAATAAATAAATATATTGAATGAAATTAATCCATCTATATGAAACATACGAAACGATCAAATTAATTAATATCTACAAAGGAGTATGCGTATAACTTGGACTTTGTGATTGAAGGACATGAACAAATAAAGAATCTTGTATTCCGCGAACAAACATAATAATATCATCCCTTATTTTCCGGTTCCTACACGCATCACTAAACGACACCCGCAGTTTGTTTTAGGGGCTGAAAAAAACTACCCTTAACCCTAGAATTCATACATGTATTTTTCTTACCCTTGTTTGTTACACGGTAGTGCATAGGGCACCGCATTCATACGCCAATTGCAAAGTATCACGATTCTTTTTATGAAAGACGAGAATAGTCTAACGCAAACACTACAGCCTCACTGTGAAATTGGGATCGTTAAAAATTAGATTATATGATTTGAAACATTTAAGTTTGTAAGTGAAAATTCTTGATGGAAGTTAATTGTAATTTATTATGGAAATAAGGGACAAGTCATTATTTAATCCACAAATTTAGAATGACCGGTTTCGTCGCATGTCGCGAAGCGATGAAACCGATCACTAGATATTCTAAATTTGTGGATTAAAGTATCACACGTCTTTTATTTATATGATTTAAATTTGATGCATTAACTTAGTGGTCAAACATTTAAACTGAAGTAAGTAAATATACGTATATAACTACCGGTTTAAAGACGTACCCGTCTTTTCACCAGGACACTCACTACACCAAAATACAAATACTTAAATACACTTAAATATAACTAAATGTGAGATCAGCGTGAACGGAGATATTCTGAATCAGGTAGAAGAATTTGTGTACCTGGGAAGTATGTTTACTAGGGACGGAAAGGCCGATAAAGATATTGAAAGGAGGGTGAGTGCCGGGAACAGGGTGAACGGTGCACTAAAATCTACTTTGGCAAACAAATGTTTATCGCAGGAAGCTAAACTAGCAGTTCACAACGGAGTTCTAGTTCCAACTCTAATGAATGGGAGCGAAGTATGGAATTGGAAAAATAATGATGAAAGTAGGTTGAATGCTGTCGAAATGCGACCCCTCAGGCAAATGTGTGGTAAAGCGATGCATGATAGGTGCACAAATGTCGAGATCCGTGAAGTGTGTAAGGCTGAGACATGCATTATTGACAGAATCAAGAAAGGGGTGCTGCGTTGGTTTGGACATGTAGAGCGAATAGACAGCGAAAGAACGGCTAAAAGGATCTACGATGCAAATGTTGATGGATGCAGAAAACGAGGAAGACCGAGAGAGACATGGCACGATCAAGTCCATCAAATACTTGAAGATGGACATGTCAAAAGTAGGAATAATCGGCGTGCGTGCATAAGAAGATGTATGAATGTAGAGGAAGCGAGGTCTGTATGGCAAGATAGAGTGTTATGGCGTTCTATCCTCTCTGCCTACCCCTACGGGGAAACGGCGTGATGGTTTGTTGTTGTTGTTGTTGTTAAATACACTTTCACCTTTATCATCAGCGTAGTATACGACTCCCCTTCTTTATTTACATATAAATCTGGATTGAAATGTCACTATCTAAATGTTTGGGCTGTTCCTTTCTCCTTCTTTCCTTCGCATCCCCTCTCCTCACCTATCTTCATAATATAGTGTAAATTTTTTGTTGATTTTTGTTTTGAATTTTCGTAAATTTTTGTATAAAATTAACGGATTCTGTACTATTACCCAGAATATGTCCATGTACTTGTTATTTTCTCAAACTGAACGGCTTGGGTAGATGAGGAGACATTTCGTTAATGCAATATGCCCGCCCTTACATGTATATAAATTGTATATGTATATAAAGTGTTTTGAATATATATTTATACCCGTATGCAGAGACAAACCTTAAGGTGAGGAAAGCACATTCTATTGTCTTCACCTTCGGGTTATTCTCTGCATTTGAAATTAGAATGTACTTTCCTCACCTTAAGTTTTGTCTCTGCATTTGAAATGAGAATGTACTTTCCTCACCTTAAGTTTTGTCTCTGCATTTGAAATTAGAATGTACTTTCCTCACCTTAAGTTTTGTCTCTGCATACGGGTATTAGACCCCTGTATTAAGTAGCCTTACGTGTCATGTACAAGGCTAAGGTACTCGAAAATATTCGTTATTGTTTATCTTGGAAATAGATCGTTTGATCACTGATTTTGGTTTATTACCTTTATGAGTCCCAATCACCATTGTTGCAAAGTCCAAGAACAATAGCGCGTGATAACTACATTAAACGACAGTGTGGATATCTGTTAAGGATATTCCATCTTTTCTGCATTCCGCTTCAAGAATATGGCGTCGTAAACTAGAAAATGGGCACTGAAATAACAGATGTTCAAAACTCTACGAATAAATATCATTACATGGACAATAGTCATCATTCCTTAATTTAAACCTCTATAGGTTACTTCTCATAGCTCCGTGTCCGGTAACAATTTGGGTCATTTCGAAAGTACGCTGGTGATGACGACAGAAATTTGCTGCATCAGCCAGCGTTAGGAAAAACATTTTAGTGAATTTACCCGCAGAAGAAGCGCAGTAATGATCCTCCCAACGCTGCTGCCTATTTTTTTTATACAGCGTTTAGCAGAGCTAAGAGGAAATTCTAAGAAGAAAGGTGCCGTTCCTTCACAAGTTGCGGCTCTTGCTCGTTCATCTGCTCTCTCATTTCCTACGATACCAGCATGTCCTCTTATCCAGCATATTTGAATAATCATCCGTCTGATTTTTAGATGCTTAATTTTACTCTGAATATCTGCAATGAATGGATTTACTGACCGGGTAGCAGTTATAGCTTGTACGCCCGAACGACAATCTTATAATATTTTTGCAATAACCCACCTCCCTGGTAGTTTTTTTAATAACCATTCGAGAGCTTCTCGTATTGCAATAAGTTAGCCTGAAAAATTGAGCAGAAACTTAAGTCCATTTTTAGTACTTAAATATAAAAATTTTATTCCGCGTTTCCTCTTAGGGCGTCTGCATCCGTAACCGCATCTCGACGCTTTTCAAATCATTGATCAACGTTCATCAAATTGATCAAGTACTGTTCAATTAATGGCGATTGTGTTTCATATTCTGCGTCGAATTGTGTGAATAACTTAAAATTCCCATCCCCAATAACATCCGGGGTAGTTGTTTATAATCTCTTGGGCGTGAAGGTCCATAATTTTTAAGTTTCCCATAACCCCTACACATCCACCCCATGGCTTTGCAATCTAAACACGTGTGTTGCCATAAGACGAATTGCATTATACATGTCATAATATAATAAAATATTTTGCATGTGTCGTTGATTATTGAAAAAAAATAAAATATTTAGCTGTATTTGATCATAATTTCCCAGAGGTGCAAGAGCCATTGCATTAGTAAAACAAATGGAATGTATCTTGGTCATTAATTTGTCACAATAGGGAGAATGAAATATTTTAAATTATAATGTTTTTCACCGCTTTTTTTATATTTTTGCCGACCGGTATCGCAACTACATAAGCTTTCTTATCAGGGTATAAATCTAGTAATAAATATTTTCCTTTTTGTAATTTGAACAATATCGAGTAACTATGAAATTGAAATATATGGAAGTAATAAATCAACTACTTGTGTCGTGCGTCATGCAGTATTTTTTTTGTTTTTGTGAAGGTATGGGGTGAGGTGTGAAAGGGGTTGAAATTCAAATATTTCTTTTTCTAAAACAAGACAGTAGTTATAGGAAATATTGTTAAATTGATTGTTGATTATTTTTTTGTTTTTATCTATCGCTTTTTTAATTAATCAGATTTTTAAGTTATCTAATATTTTAAACATTTAGAACATTTAACTCAGGGGCAGTGGCTGTATTCAAATAAGAATTATTTTTAATCAGATGGTTTGCGGATTCAGAAAAAAATATTGTTACATGGTTTCATTTAGTTTTTCAGAGCATTATTATATTTAGGGACTCAATATTTATGATTTTTGAACAATGTACCTATATTATTGCCCAATGTAAAAATTTAATTAATTTTTTTAAATATTAGATATAATAATGATTACGAATACAGATACTATCGAAAGATTTATAATATATATTTACATAGTATTATTTAGGTATTTGAATTTTAAGATAATAAATCGAGTGAAGTTATGCAGAAAGCAGCCAGCCATAGAAAAGTGAAACTGAGATAATAGCACCTTTGTGAAAAGAGTTAATAAACAAATCTGCATAACAGTTGGAATATTTTTGACTTTAAAAATTATAAACAAGGAATATATTAGTTTTTTTTACATAACAAACGAAAATTCAATTATGTATTTAACCAGTTGTAATGAATTTTAAATTCGTTAAGATTTTCTAGTGCTATGGGTGTTTTCTGCAAAATGAAAAATACCGTTTTTGTGATTGATACCATTTTCAGAAGGTGATAAAAACAATTTTTTGTTTGAAAGCGGTTTTTAGCAGAACATAGAATTGACCTTAATGCACGCGATAACATTAATAACTCATTTTTTCTAAATTGTGGACTCAATTGATACACTGCCTTTTAAAATTCAAAAGGCACGATCGAGATACGGTGCATTTTATTTAACAATGCAGTGCTTTATACACCACCGGGTGCGGATAAAGATTTGGTGTTTTGAATACAGAAGCAAATATAATTTATTGTCGTTTACGCCCGATCAAAAACGACAGACGCTGTCAACAATAAAATTAATTAAACAAAAACACTAATTTCAAAACAATTTTTATTGCGTCAACTATAAATTTTGTGAACAATAATAATTCGGGAACGGAACGACTATGCGCGAGCTGACGTCACGTGCCAGACACGTGTAAGTCACGTGGCGAAGTTATGAAAACAATATTCTTCGATTAACGCTATGCCCACTGCTTCCCCATTGGTGCGTACAATTCGTACCCATTACCATAATACGCCGGGAATATTTTTGTAAGTAATGTTGATACATCGATGAAACTAATAAAAAGGGGAGGTTTATGCGAATAAAATTTATAGTACTTAACTTAGTTAAAAAGCACTTTTTGTTACAAGTAAAAAAATAATATTTTAACATACTACTACAGAGATGAAGAACATTTTAGAGAAGGTAACATGGAAGTCTAGACATCTACAGGGACTATGACCTGAATTTACATATTTTGGTAACACAATATAAAGCTACCAATATTTTTAGTTTGTTTAAATTTTTGTAGACATTGACTGGATTCATTTCCCTGGGGAGCTGTTTATACTAACATATTACAACCGACATGAATAAAATTTTAGAGAAAGTGATATAGAAGTCCAGGCATCCACAGAGCTTATGACCTGTAATTGGCTGGTTTAAGTGGCCACTTTACACAGCCGCATAAATAAAGGTTTCAGCTTTTTAACTTCACAAACATCAACAGATGAAAGAATTGAAGAAATGTAAATGTTCAAATATGGGCAGAATGATGAATGTTACACAGTGTGTAACGTAGCCACTTAAACCAGCCAATTAGAGGTCATAAGCCCTGTGGATGCCTGGATTTCTATATTACCTACTCTAAAATGTTCTTCATCTCGGTTGTAATATGTTAACAATATAAAACTTTCATCAAAAAAATTTAAAAATCTTAAATATATCAATAAAATAAAAATTGAAAAAAAATTTATACAAGCAAATCAGATCTTTTTTGATACCGAAATATATGAAAAAATTATAAACAAACACCTTTTTTAACATTGTTTT
Organism: Micrasema longulum; assembly: GCF_059751315.1. NCBI lineage: Eukaryota > Metazoa > Arthropoda > Insecta > Trichoptera > Brachycentridae > Micrasema > Micrasema longulum. The sequence goes on from NW_028278465.1 coordinate 211,664, forward strand.
TTATTGTTTGGGTCCCTTTTTTTATTTTTTTTTTACTCACTAAACTTTTAAAACAAATTTCACTTTATTTTTATTTATACCACTATTCTTTATTTCGCCCGGGAGTCTATTTACTATGCGTGGGAGTAAATACGCCCTGGTCCTCTCTCCATACACTACCTTACCGTTCTATGTTGCCTTCCGTAAAATGTTCTTCATCTCAGTTGTTATATGTTAATATTAACAGTTCCCCAGGGAATTGAATCGAGTTCTTGCCTACAAAAATTTGGACAAACTCAAAATATTGTTGATAAATCCACCTGGTCCATGAAGACGTTTAGAAATTGAAAACAAAAAAAAAACAGGCGTTGCCTAGTATGTGGGTGAAACAATTCAATTAGATGAATCTCACCTGCATAAATAAAGGTTTCATCTCTTTAACTTCACAAAAAAAAAATCTGCAAAATTTTCTGTTCTACAAGATGCTGTGTTTGTTTTTACGTTAAATATATTATTTTATGATACTAATACCCGTATGCAGTGACAAAACTTAAGGTGAGGAAAGCACATTCTAATTTCAAATGCAGAAAATAACCCGAAGGTGAAGACAATTGAATGTACTTTCCTCACCTTAAGGTTTGTCTCTGCGTACGGGTATAAGCCTTTGAAATAAGGCAAAGATTGGTAAAATGTTATGTGTGGTCTGTATTGTTGTATGGTTGTGAGACTTGGACTCTAATAGGCTGGAGGCTTTTGAGATGTGGTTGCATCGCAGAATGCTTAAGATATCTTGGACATACCTGATAACGAACTCAGAAGTCTTAAGTCGAGCTAGAACGGACACAGAACAATAAAAGTTCGTAAAATTTCATATCTGGGGCATATAATGCGTGGAGAAAAGTACAACTTGCTTCATTTAATTTTGAAAGGCAAGATTGAGGGTCACAGAAGGGCTGGAAGAAGACATGTGTCCTGGCTGCGAAATATACGAGACTGGACTGGCTTCAGAGCTGTGGAACAGATTTTCCGGGCAGCACAGGACAGGGGGACTTTTGCCAGAGTGATTGCCAACGTTGGGGATACCTGACAGGGTATTAGTGCCTTTGGTGCTCTTAGGAGAAGAAGAAGCCTTTAAAATGGAATGTCAAGTGGACGAAGTAAGTAAGTTCGACACTTCCCTCTGTTCGCATTCAATTGGGAGAATAAAGATGGAATAAATTTTTGACTAATTGCTTAATTTTTTTTGTTGTGTCATCTGGGCCTCTTCATTTGGAAAAAAACGGACTCGATTTGTGTTTACGCACAATACATTATGAATGTATTATATTGTATTTTAAATTTTTATTTTAATAATTTAGTTATCTGAGGTTTCTAGTTAGGATATTTAATTTTATTGAGCTCAGTAGTTCAGGCGCATCAAAAAGTGAGCTCAAATGAAAATGTTCATGGAAGTAGAGAGAGAGGGGAGGAAGATAGAGTTGGAACTATACTATGTCTCCCTTTTATATACTTTTTATTTCATTTTTATATAATGTTATTTGTTTGAGTATTAAATTTTCCCCTCTTCTTCTGTATTCATAATAAATGAAATTGCTTTTTATTTTTTTTTTATATACGTTGATTTTGTTAAAAAGACTGTATTGTGTCTGTAATAAATAAATAAATAAAACAACGGCTGTAGGTACTTAGGTCGAGAATTTCAAGCGCAGCGACGAACCGTCTGTTACACGTTTGTTGTTGAATCAAAAACCCAATCAAAAATTTACTACGCTTTTGTTCTTTGCAACAGAGCGAATGAGCTTCTATATAAGCGGGCCGCGAATCATTACTGAGGCATAAATCAATGTCTCAAAAGCGATGAAATAAAAAAAAACATTAATACCAAGATGTTGAAACTATAAGAAAATGAGAAAATGAAACCATTAATTTAACTATTTTTTTTTATCAACTATCTTCCACTGCTGGATAAAGGCCTTTTCTAATGTTTTCCAATCTTCTCTGTTTGAGGTAACGGGGATAATTCAATTTAATTTATTTATTTAAATATAACATATACATTACAAAAATATATTCAATACGTACATATTATAAAAAAGAAAAAAAAATACACGAAAGAGACTCATGTCAAAGTAGTCGAAGAATCCTGCTCCGGAAAACCCCTTCGGATACATGGAACAGATCAATATCCAGAGCGATGTTGTTCAGCATAGCGGTAGCCCTTCCAACAGGCATAACCATAGGCAGGTTGGTCCTGAATATCGGAATATGAAACAATCTATGCTGACGCTGTCTTAGGTAATTATCAGGAACATACAAACCAATGCTCATCATAATTTCAGAATTATCGATCATACCGCGCAACAATCGATAAAAATGTGTAGTCAAATACACATTCCTTCTAGTCTCTAAACTGTTGTAGCCAAGCATACCCTGGAGAAACTCGGTCGGGTAGAGCCAAGGATACTATCCGCACTCTCTCATGTAGAGAATATCACCTAACGCCAGCCAGGGGCGATCCGTATGTAGAAGCGATTATGCGCAGCTTACCATTATATTTGACCAACCATAATAATGTTTTATTGTAACTTTATTTACAGAAAAACAAATAAATAATTAATATTTATTTTAAATAATTTTCACCGTTTGTATTTTTATCCTAATATAAATATAAATTTTAATAAAGCGCGCCCAGCGCCTGCGGTGAGCCAAGAAACTAGCCAATTATTCCGGCTTATTTTTTCAAACAAATAAGTATACTTTATTTTGAATGTATTAACCCCAGTGCGGGTTTTTCTTCTAAATTAAACTTGCAGATTACACAAATTATTTGAAGATTCTTGATTTGGAAAACAGTATTTCAAACATTGTTTCTTGAGGACTATTTTTCTTCGAGATGATACTTTTGACATAAGACCATAATTACTTTCATGCGTCATATTGCAGGACACACAGCGTTAGACGTGGCCGTTTTTAGCAATATTAATTACTAGAACTATTAGGCCAGTTGACATTTCAATTGAATATCTAATATCGACTGAAATCATAGTGGTATTTTTTATTTATTTTTAATGAATTATGTATTATAGTAATGGATAATATATTTATATAATATAATATATCACGAAGTTACATCGTTTGAGTTGATTTTATGGATGAGAGTTGTTGTATCACACAGAACCACAGAAAAATATCAAATTATAGTATATATTACTTACATTATATTATGTACCTTCTACTCGTTTCTAGGTACAAATATATGATATTTTTTTATAGCTTACCTGTAAATAAAATCATCATTCGCCACTGACGCCAGCCCATCTTTTCTACTTTTCTTTTTCTATCCCAAGGTCTCCGTTTAGAACTGTGGATGCCCATCTCTCTATTCCCTGTCTCGCAACATGACTGCCCATTGTCATTTCAATTTACCAATACGATCTATGGCGTCTGGTTTCTTTATTGTTGATCTTATCTTTCATTTTCCGTTTCATAGATCTGTAGGGATGGTAGTCGCACACTAATTTACGAATTGATGCATATGAATTGCATGTAAGCTCCTACCCAAGTTGGAAGAAGAGAACGCTGTTGAGGGTTGAAGTGCATTTATGATACATATGATGAATAAATAGTGTATAAGAGAGTAACTGCTTAGATCTTTTATATTAATTCACTAAGCTCTGAACTGGACCATATGTTAGAACTGTCTGAGGCTGTCCAAACTGTTTGTTGTAACTGCGTATTATAACTGAGATTTTAAGGTTGTGTACTAATTCCGTGTCTCTCACTGCTATGCAGATGATAGACAGATTTATTTTTATTGTAAACCGAGAGAGAGAAATGTGCTTGTTAATTTGGTTAATGGATGCATTGAGAAAATAGGAAGCTGGATGGCTGAAAATAGACAACTATGGATGGCTTCAGCCAGATGACAGAATTTGATTCAGGATACGGCACTACCCGATGTAAGGAGTACCGATTTACCCACCGTTGAACTACTGGGAGTCATCCTTAATTTTGACCTTTCTCTTGACGCTCCAATTAGTGGAACGATAAGTTCATGCTTTTACCAGCTGAGACAGATTAAATGCATACGCAAAAATTTGCCAGTTGATGCCGCCCGTCAATTAATAAATGCGTTTGTAGTGTCTAGAGTCGATTATTGTAATGGTATCTGCGCAGGTCTACCTATGAATAAAATGATCCGCGTACAGTCTGTATTGAATGCTGCAGCGAGACTTATTTTCGGAATCTTTAAGTTCGGTCAAATCACTCCACTACTTCGGGAATCACACTGGATGCGTTTTCCACAGAGGGTGGAATACAATCTCTGTTGGCGTATAAGTCACTGCACAACTCTGCTCCAGAATATCTAAGGGAACTCTGCATTCCAGATGAACTAGCTGACAGGCGTATTACGCTTAGATCAGCTACATCTACGTCGAAAGGAAAAGTCATTATACCTCTACGCAAATAGCGTACTAAATTCGGCGAACGCGCATTTGCGTACATGTTCTCTAAATCATTTGAATGAATTCTTAGCATGTGGTGACAAAGAACATTATTTTTCTTAAATTAAAACGTTACAATTAAATTTAAATCTTTATATAATCACTCTTCATGAAATCATTCATGCAGAAGAATCTTGCAGAGTGTGCAGAGTGATAGTCTTAATTTAAAACTGAGACAGAGGATGGTCAAGTGCTATGTGTGGTCAGTACTGCTCTACGGGGTTGAAACATGGACTCTCAAGGCGAACTCTATGAAACGATTAGAGGCTTTTGAAATGTGGCTTCACCGGAGAATGCTGAGAATTCCGTGGACAGATTTAGTGACCAACGTGGAGGTGTTGAGACGAGCCAGTGCCGAAATAAAACTACTGTCCTCAATAAAACAGAGAAAACTCATATATCTTGGCCATATCATGCGCGGAAGCAAATATGCGCTTCTACAGCTGATTATGATGGGAAAGATCGAGGGAAAGCGTGGAGTTGGAAAGCAACAGATGTCCTGGCTGAGAAACATCCGTGACTGGACAGGAGTATGCGGGGTTGAGGCGCTGTTCCAGTTGGCACAGGACCGTAAGCCTACTCTAGAGTGATCGCCAACGTCGGGGGGCCTGATATGGCACAGAAAGAAGAATATAATCACTTTGTAAAGCGGCCTTGAGGTAGTATATTACGAAAATAGCGCTGTATAAGTTATTCATAATAATAACAATAATTCTCAGCGATTTCACATCCGCTCGTATCAGAAGTTAGTTTATATTTTAGTTTGTGTATGGTAAAAGTAGTAGTTAATTTCACTCTTTCTTTTAGTTACAATAAAATAAATTGAACTTAAATTCATATTATAATTGTGGTAATATGCAATATATTTAATACATACATATTTAATATAAAATTAAATTGAATGATAGTAAAATGGTAATTCGATGATTGTGATTTTGACGATGATAGTGATGATGACGATAACATTAAATTTATTGAAAACGTTATACTACTGATCACCTTGCCTTCATGTAACAAAAAATCTAAGTACGCAAGATTTTTTGTTCATTTTCATCAGATGATGATAATGATATTAATAATGTTTAGAAAAATGTAGATGCATGTCGATATGGTTAATGACGTTATTAATTGCCGATACGACGTTTGTGATAGGGACCGTAACGACACACGGCCGAGGTTAGTAGTTAGTACTGTTTTATCAGTGGAGAGATAAGGCGAAGTAATTGTTTGCCCACACGTCAACCAAAACACTGTAAACAACATTTTATCATGAATAATACATTTGTAATTCCCGTAAAGTATTACATACGCGTAAACTGTATCTTTGTCATTTGAATATAGATAATATTATGTTTGTACATTCAGCGTTTGTCACCCTTTTGCATATCTATAAAATATCCATGTTAGTGTCATATTTCTTTGAATAGTTGATTATAATAATCAAAATGCCTCAATTATTTATTAATATTTTTTTAAATTATTTTTTTTCATTTATTTATAAATTTATTGCAAAAAAATAATATACATACCTAATAACGGGGAATCTATATAAAACCAATTAATGTAAAATGAAAACGAAGTGTTCTCTGTTTATGATAGTCTCCATCTAACATGGCACAGCCTGTTCTAAGATGGAGATTTTTTATCTTTAGAGCATAAGTAGTCTTATACTAATAAAACAATAACATAAAAAAGAAAAACTAAAACTCTTCAATTATAAATGCCTAGCTAATCAAATGTAAGAAATTAAAAATCGATATTATACAAATATAAAGTATATATATGTGCCAAGAGTACATGTAACTTAAACATAAATAATATAGTATAATATATAATAAAACAAATATAAAGCAATGAAGTACACAAAAATGTAAATAATATGTGTACCAATTATATAAAGTACTACATTTTTTGATTTATATATTTTTTTCAAAAAAATCTCTCGCTACACTATTTATATGTGCAGTAATTTTTATTTTTATTTTTTTTTTACATTTTGAGTCTTTTATATTTGGCAATAAATCATAAAATATTTTGGAGCAATTACATTGTATTGCTTTTTACCAAAGGCGGTTGATTCAAATGGGACAATACAGTAAATTTGTGTTGCTGAACGAGTGTTTATATTTTGTTGGGTTCTTTTGACGTCACTTAATTTATCATAAAATTTAAGTAGTAGGCACCTCACAAACAATATAATGTTTTGTCTCTATTACAAGCTTGAAAAAAAACATGTATGATAATTAAAACTGCTGGTAAGCCTTTTAATCAACCAATTGATTCATAACGCGTTTGATCACTTTTCTTATTTCAAATAAAAATCTTTGGAATCGGAAAATTAACATTTCGTACCTCGGTTATTTTCGGAATCCGGGAAAATTTATATAATTTACTTGGTTCATATTTTTTCTCGTATTTCTGGTAATCGAGATGGTACTTCTAATTATGGCTACCAAACAACTACGGCGAAGGTGAATAGTGGGTTTTACATGTTGGTTCAATTGGTGTCCTGACGAAGAGACGGGTACGTCTCAAAACCAGTGGACATAGAAATGCCGGTAAGTACTTATGTAAAAATATTTTATCACAGAGTTAATGCTTCAAATATTAATAATACAATATTTCGCACCTAAAGGTCCCAAAGAACAAAAACGACTTAACTCAAAAAATCAACTTTTTGGGAAACTGCAAAAGAAGAATAAAAATTGTGACACCTTCGTATTCTTTCGTCGATTGTTTCGTATTTTTCGAAGTGAGCACCAAATTTTGAGTTTAAAATTATATCGAAGGCAATCAGTTATGAATCAATGAAAAAAGCGTAGGTAATATAAATAAATTGTTACAAGTTTTAACAAGACATTTATTTAATGAGCCATTATTTCATTGAAAAAAAAACAAACAAACAAATGCACTTTCATAAATAAGATAATGACAATTTTTATTAGGTCAGATCTGGTCACCAAACACATGTTTTTATTTATTCACGAAATGCCATAAACTTAAACAAGTCACTAAGATTATTGGTAAGTCGGAACGAAACAATCACAAAGCTAATTGGTTTTAATATTTTTTTTAAATAAAGTAAAGTTGCTTTTTGTATCGGAATAAAATCGACTCAACTGGCTTTCGGTCACTATATGTTTGTCTGCGCTGCGTCCTTCACACAGAAATATAAAAACAACACTGATAGCGTCGCTTCCGTACTGACACGGAATCTAAATTCTCTGAGTAACAAAGAGACTGGTGTAACGGTTTTGTCCTATTTCCACTAGAATGTTGCATTTTTTAAATGCAGAAAGATGGATAATGTTAATTGAAGTCGTTTTCGTTCTAAAGGTGCGATTTGTTTTTTTAATATTTTTTATTATTAGTATTTTTTTTATTTTTTTATTCCGTACCGAGGGAAACATTTTACGTGACATATTTTGAAACGTGCTTTAAATACACATTAAACAAAATTTTACCATTAAACCTTTAAAAATGATTCAATAAATACTTACTAATAAAATTATATAACCGTGTCTGTACTTCGATTCCACTTTTAAAGGAAAACAACATTATTGTTTTTATTACTTTAATTATTTATGCATATTAAAGAAGTTTTTAGAATTTTTCATTATTTAAGTTCGCTCAATGCATTGTAAAAAAATATAATAAAACAAAGATTATGAGTCCAACAGGACGAGACATTTTCATTAACAATAATAAAATCGAAGTGGTTGATGAATATCTAGGACACAAAGTCAAACTTGGTAAAGATAACCAGAAAGCGGGGTTACCAAGAAGAATAGGGCTAAGTTAGGCTGCTTTCGGCAAACATAAATATATTTTTGAAAATAAACAAGTCCCTATTTGCTTGAAAAGACAAGTATATGAATCGCGCATATTGCTTGTGACAATATACGGACTAGAAACCATGTCTATAATACAAAAAAGTAGCCAGAAATTTAAATGCACGCAACGATCCATGGAAAGACAGATGCTCGGTGTATGTCTAAGAGACAGAGTAAGAAATGAAGTCGGAGTCAGAGTCATGCAGCGAAATTGAAATGGCAGTGGGCAGGACACTTGGCGAGACAAAATGATGGCAGGTGGACACCCAGAATAATAAAGTGGAGACCATGGGAAAACAAAAGAAGTGTTGGAAGGCCACAGAAAAGATGGGTCGACGACATTACCTCTATTGCCGGTAAAACATGGATGATGAAAGCGGGTGATAGGAAGGAATGGAGACGTTTGGAAGAGGCATTTATCCAGCAGTGGAGAGAATAAGGTTGAAAAAGAAGAAAAATGCATTGTAAAATAATGAGTAAAACTTTGAATCGGGTAAAAACGACAAATCATGATTGCTTCTACGTAAATACTAAAATCATCAGTCACACGTCTAACTCGAGTGAACGGTGGGGGTAAGGCCGGTAAGGGGTAAAGTCACTCTGGACTATCTTTCACACGGTTGTGCTGTCATTACAAAGGTTTGGGGAGGCACAGACATGATCTAGGAGTCACCTGCGCCACACTGCCACGTGGTCAGACACGTGCCTCGCACGTGTCGATGCGCATGTGACGTGATACTGTAATGAATAAAAATGTTGCCGTACCTAGGTAGGAAGGTAAGCACTCAATTTTATAAAAACATATATGGCCCACGTCACACGAATCGGTACCGTTCAACTCCACACGGAACGGAAAAAATAGGGTATATATTTTTCTTTTTATCCACAGTAATAGGAGTTTTTATATGTTTATAGAATTGAAGAGATAAGATTATGTATATATATTAGAACTTAACTAAAAGCACCTACTGGCAAACTACATTTTATGCAGTTCACTAGGACTTGATAATTTAAATGTTAATTTTTGTATGCTTTTGATAAATAAATGAATGAATAAATAAATTCAAAATATTGTCCATCGCTTGCTACTACTTTCTCTCGTCTTTCGGGCAGCGCACGAATCCCGCGTTGAAAAAACTGGTCATCTTTTGAAGCGATCCACGATCGATCCAATTTTTTACTCCTTCATAAGACCGGTAGTGCTGGTCAGCCAGGCCATGTGCCGTTGATCGAAGCAAGTGATAGTCAAAGGAAGCAACGTCTGGAAAATGGGGCGGATCGGTAGGCCTTCCATTTCTACGTTTCCAAGTATGTCTTAACCACTTTCGCAACATGGGGTCAGCGATGTGATGCTGCAAAATCACTTTATCCTGTGTCCCATTGTATTGCGGCCGTTTTTCTTGCAATGCTCGGCTCAAACGCATTGATTGCGTTTGAGTTATCAATCACAGGGATCGTTAGATCCCTGTGATTGTTGCGGCCTCCGTGGTGTAGTGGTCAAGACGCTTGACTCACGCACGGAAGGTTCCGGGCTCGATTCCCGGTGAGAACACAAAAATTAAAAATGTGATTTTTCTCAAGCCTGGGTGCTCTGTGATGTAATTCACTACTGTAAGTAGGCCTCCTGGCCTGTTGTGGAGCAAAAAAAAAATGGAAATGAAAAATGAAAACTGCTTTGTTAGTTGCTAATGACATACAACAACAACGACAAACCATCACGCCGTTTCCCTGTAAGGGTAGGCAGACAGGATAGAACGCCACATCACTCTATCTTTGCATACAGATCTCGCTTTCTCTACATTCATAAATCTTCTCATGCACACGCGCCGATTATTCCGACTTTTGACATGTCCATCTTCAAGTATTTGTTGGATTTGGTCATGCCATATCTTTCTCGGTCTTCCTCTATTTCTGCATCCATCAACATTCGCATTGTAAATATTCTTAGCCGTTCTTTCGCTGTCCATTCGTTCTACATGTCCGAACCAGCGCAGAGCTCCTTTCTTGATTTTGTGAAAAAAAAATGTAAAAAAATATTTAAATTCACTCCTGTTGTAAACCGAATTAATTATATTATTAATTTAAGGTTTTGCGAGGAAAGACTCGAACTTTGAATCAATGCAATTATTGTTCTATTCAATGGAGGCTGTGTCGTCTACGACACTTATATAAAAGGTTTATTTTTTCGACTTGCAGCTGATTGATTTTTTCATAGGTAATTTAATACGGGTATGGTAAGTGATGCTAATACAAAATTACAAGTAGAAAAGATCGTGGTTAAATTTTCGTCGCATGTGACCATTCGGTGTTCTTGTGTTTTAGCCGAACGCACATTTCATAGCTAAATCAGGACCAGTTTTATCAAAAAAAAGTTTAAGTTGTATCCAGTGAAATTGTAATAAAATTATTGATACATTTTATAATTCAGTACTTAGTATTTTTTTACCACAATAGACCAGGTGTCCCAATGACAGTGTTGAATTACAGCACAGAAAATCCAGACTTGAGAAAAATCACTTTGAATTTTTGTATTCTCACCAGGAATCGAACCCGGAACCTTCCGTTTGTGAGTCAAGCGTCTTGACCATTACACCACGGAGGCCACCAAATAGAAATATTATGAATCAATATTTCATACTTTAGAACCAAAATCGAGTGAACCATAGAGGAGATGTACCAAATATGGAACAAATAAAGGTTTTTTTTTTCTTATGATTTACCTAAATATTTCAATTTTGGGGACTATTTTCAACTAGTTGTAAATAAGTCTCGGTTCTTAAAATTAATAAGGTTAGATATATATTATTTACCAAACACGATGTAACTACTATACAAAAAATAAAACAACCCGGTGGCTTATTAAAATAGGAAGATTAGAAACCAAAAACTTGTTAAACTACATTGCAAGAGAAATAATATTAATATTAATATTATCCACGACAATTTAAACACTATTAAATACAAAGACAAGAAGGATAATATAAATATGTATGTATGTGTATGTAAGGGTGTATTTGTATATGTCTGTGTATATATGTATGTATGTGTCTGAGTATGTGGGTATGTATGTGTATATATGTATGTATGTGTATGTGTGTGTGTATATGGAAATATATAAATAAACAAAAAAAAATTTCTGCCTTAGCACGAGTCTTCTACTAGTAGGCTAATGACTAATAATATATATTTATAATAAAAAATGCACTTGCATTTTGCACTGTATTCACTTCTTGCCTTTGATTTTGCCCCTATTTCAAAATACCCCTTTTACTTTGCAAGCCTTCTAGTTCAGTTTTAAAAGTCTGGACCCATAATACAACCGGCCAAAAAATAATCAATTTAATTTTGCCATAAATTTACAATAGAAACAATGTTTGTAATTACATGAAGTATTTTTCATAAGGATCACCCAGATATCCCATATTAGAAACAAAATCAATACCAAAAAAATATTCATGGAAATAAAACTGCTTGAATTAATCTTCGAAACATTATGAAAACATAAAATAAAGACAATGATATAGTCATTCAGTAAAATATTGATCATTCTGTGGAGAAAAATATTGAAAAATAGTATAGTTAAACTTCGAACCAAATAAGAATGGCACAAAAACATAATTACTACATATCTTCTCCTTATATTGCTTTTTCAAATTTTAAAGATTACTTGCTATACTTGTCATTCCTTCTTTATTTTTTCCTTTTTTAATGCTGCCATTGGCATGTTTTTATACTTGTAAACTACTTTTAATTACTTATGTTATATATGATAATAAAATCTATATATTGCTGCTCTTACTATAATATGTCATTAATTTTGAATTTTTTTTTTAAATTGACCTAAATTTATCGTCTTATATTTCACTTAAAGATTCTTCTCATCCCTTAAAATAAATATGTGTTTATGTTTTTCCTTTTTTAAAAAAAATGTTGTTACTATTTTATTTTATTTTTACATCTGAGCATGTTTTTCATTCTTTATTTCCATTCTTATTTTTAATTACTCTTACGAATTTTCTACATTTTTAATATTATTTCCATTTGTAAATACTCACTACAAACTACAAACCTTAAAATATCTTTTTTTCACTTAAATTTTAATTTTTAAACAACTTTCATTTATGTTTTCTTTTTCCTTCTCTTTTTTATACTTTCATAATCAACCTTACATATAATTGCTTTTTAATATGGAAACTTCACTGGTCCATTAGAATTAAGTTTAATTGTGTAAAAAATTAAACTTTGTAACTATACTGTATGTTTCCAGAATAACAGAAAATAAAAATAAAATAAATATCTCTGACGTTTATAGTACGTTCGGTATGCGTGTAGGTACTAACAAGTTTTGGTCGTTCGGTCGGTAAGGAAGTGAGTACTCTGGGTTAAAGATGACTTTCTCGCTTTGTTTTTAAAAAAACACCGTTATCTCATATAAAAGACGTATGTCATATTCGGCACATCTCCCCTACGGACAAAATTTGATATTATTGTATTTTGCACACAACAGGCAAGAGGGTCAACAAAACACCCAAGCTTGAGATTTTTTTATTTTGTGTTGTCTGCGTGAATCGAACCCGGAACCTTCCGTGTGTGAGTCAAGCATCTTAGCCATTATACCACAAATTTAATAGTATTTCAGTAATATTGAAGACCTTGGGCCATTTCCACAAACGATGATGCATATTTTTTGGTCTGAAATTCACCCTGAACTTACAAGTATCCATTTTAGATTAATCATGCATGATATGCGTCCAATTTACTGAGAATCATTAATCATAATAATGCCTCGGGTTGATCGAGTGCTATTTTTTTTACATACTCACGGTGATAAAATGTTTTCAGGTTTTTAAATAATAAATCGCTTCCGTTCATTAAAAAATATAAATACAACCGCCTATGTATATTTTAGATCAAGATACGACATATTGAGTGTGCAAAAGCAGTGCCCTACACACCACTACGTATGGAAATGGATTGATAATGCATCGAAAAAATCATTTATTTATTTATTCATATTTTTTGCTTACAAACTATACTTAATAATAAAAATAATGTGACCTCACAGGGGTTTCCCGTGCCGAGGACACTTAACAATATACTTTATTTAATTGCATTTGAGAATACACAAAGAAGACTAACTTAAAAAAACGAAGATATTAAACATTTATTCTGACAGTTTTAAAAACAAGGTATTTATGTACATCTTAATTATTTATATTACAAAACACACAATGAAAATAACAAAAACCTAACATAAGCTATACACTTGTGGAGCAGTTGATTCAATATTGGTATGGGCGAATGAGACAATCCATTTTACTTTACCTAGCTCCACTTTCAATTTTTTATAGCCTTTTTAAACATTTTCTCGTTACTAATTGTTTTAATAGATAGTGGAAGTAGGTTATAGATTTCAACTGAATAATATATATACAACTTCATAATTTAAATAAATAAGAGAGATGTATCAAGTCTCGTATCATATGTAGACTCGTGTTACACCACAGCCACACAAGAGTTAACATGGCCACAGCCGATTATCCCATAAGATCCTCATACATTAGAAAGAGTAGTAAGAACGTTAGAAGGAACGCACCTTTTGCGGTAAATATTTATTTATTTATTTTTGCACCACAACAGGCCAGGAGGCCCAATTACAGTGGTGAATTACATCACAGAACACCCAGGCTTGAGAAAAATCACATTTTTATTTTCCGTGTTCTCACCGGGAATCGAACCCGGAACCTTCCGTGCATGAGTCAAGCGTCTTGACCACTACACCACGGAGGCCGCCTGTCTGATCCTTGTACATAATAACCAAGGCAAAAGCTAAGCAAATTCCGTGTAAAAAAAAGCTCGCTTCAAATTAACAAACGAATCCTCTATCATCATTTGATCAACTATTTTACACCCTTGCAGAAGTAAAATGAGCATATGTGAAGGGTAGTAAATATATTATGCGATGCTAGAGATTAGCAAAGCAGTCCTTCATTTCATACCAAAAAGCACCTATTTACAATGATATGACTAATTTTTAACAAACCTAAATTTTTGTTTAAATCAAAGTATTATACCATCAATTCGAATATGTACTATGTAACTAACTAAACCATGTAAAAATTGACGCAATAAATAAATTGCGTAGGTAGGCATAAATAAAATAAATTATTATATATTTTTTTTATTTTCCAAACACAATATATTAAAACTAGTAAACATATTCTATTTTTTGATCCCGCAAAGCCATGGCCTGTCTGCGGGTGACACTTTTTTTTTTCATAGTTTCAAATAGTTAAAATATTATTTTCTGGTCAATTAAGTTAATAACATATACTATTCAAGGACACTAATTGTCCTTTAAAACGGTTTTAACATATTTTAAAAATTTATAATAAATATATATATTAATAGAATATATTCGTTAGTACTTCATTGTCAGCAAGACCAAGTGGTATTAAGAATTCATAGGCGCTAAAATCCTCTACATTTCGTAATTTCGAATCGTGCATTTTCTGTATGCAAACAATAGATAGTAAAAACATTAAAATAACTAATAACAGACTGCTGATACGAGCGGATATAAAATCACTGAGAAACACGGAATTAGTACATGGCCTCGAGATCCCACTAGAGGGTAAAATTAATACTGGACAACAACTATACATAAGTGGTAGCATCTTCAGTTCGTCAGTTCGGACAAGCTCAGTCAATTAAGTAAGTCAGTTTAAGTCTAATTATTTGAAATTGAAAAATTCTGCCACTAGTTTTCTGTAACACAGATCTTTGGATCTCTCAAAAGATAAATAAGAAAAAGAAGAGAAATGATTTTTTTACTGTTTTTCATTGTAAGATTTTACAAAAATAAATAATTTAAGAAATTTCGGTAAGCTTCCAAAAACATGCTTTTCAAATTGAGTCTTCGAAATCCGGCTAATTTAAAATTTAAATATTTTTTATGTTTAAATTACGCCCTCGAACCCATCATGAAATTACTTTGACATGTGTTCAGTTAGGAGAGGAAATTTTATGAAAGTAGATAAAAAAAATCGTATGCATGCAATACTGACCATAATAAATGCATTACACTGAATTAAATGTGCATGCATAATGAGGGGTGTCGAACCGAACATTGCAACCAAGGGTAGGGGTACCTAGTAGCCACCTTCTATTAATTTATTTGATATTTTTATGAACAGTACAGTGCTTGAAGCGTGTGTTTAGAATTTCTTGAAAAAATATCCTTTCATTCTAAGTTGTTACTCCAATTTTTTTTTTCTTTTTTATTTTGAACTTTATTTATTTATTTTTTCTTTTTTATTTCACGTATTACATAACACTTTTATTTTAAATATGAATACCTCACTGGGCACACATCCTGTCATGGCATTCATTTATATGATTTAATATATTATACTTATGGTGTCTAAAAATATACATAAACTTATACATATTCATACTTAAATCCACACCGATATACTCGTATATATACATAAATAATAGTTTAAAAAAAGAAGAAAAAGAAAACAATATTATATTATTAGTACAGCTTACAACATACTTAACTACTTGACATTAGGTCAAGTAACAAGCTACTCTCGTTAATTAATGTGTAAAAAAAATATTTATTTTATTCTTTATTTACTAAAAGTAACTAAATGATTTTTTTAGGCATCTCTATCTATATATATATATATATATAACTATGTGTTTGTGTATGTATCCATATGTATGTGTATGTATGTGTGTATATTTATATATCTAAATATATTTAATATCTTACAAACATACAAAAGTATATTTACTAGGGATGGAATGACAAGATATTGAAAGGGGGGTGAGAACTAGGAATAGAATGAACGGTGCACTGAAATCAACCTTGGCAAATAAATGTTTGTCGCAAGAGGCAAAATTAGCATTGTGAAATGGAGTCCTCGTTACGACTCTGATGTATAGGAGCAAAATATGGACTTGGAAAGACATGGACAAAAGTAGGCTGAATGCTGCTGAAATGCGATCTTTCAGGCGAATGTGTGGTAAAATGTACGATAGATGCACAAATGTCGAGATCCGTACATTATGTAAGGCTGAGATAGGCATTCTCGACTCAAATTAATAAAGGAGCTCTGCGCTGGTTTTTTATCCCGTTTTCACGTAAATTAAAATATGGTCATTTAAAAAATATATATAATTGTATATTTTTCCACATAGAATTTTAATTACAAAAATACACTTTAAAAAAATAAATCTTAAAATTAAGCTATAACATAAATTGGAAAAAATGCCCACAAAGACTTCAGCGTCTGAATGTTGGCCATTTCTTTTTTAATTATTTATGAATTTATAGCATATAAATATGGTATGACATGACCATGGAAACAAAAGAAAAGAAAAGAAAAAGAAAAACAAAATTAACATAACGAAAACAGGATTTATTTGCAGTATGCATTTAACCATTTCAAACCATTGCAGATTTTTTTTTTAATTCAAAACTTTTACCATCGTAATTTTAGGCTTATTTAATAACGATAGTAATAAATACCCTATTATCTTTGTCTTTTTGAAGAAATGAAAAGATACGAATTGAATATGTAATATACGCGATGTACTTAATTGTTACTATGTTTTCAAGGGTGGGGCCGTTTCCAGCACTGCACCGGGGTTATATCAACCCTTAACCCTATTTTAATAAAGATACATCACATTTTTATGAAACAGCTTTCATCTCTACGGGAAGGTAATACGAATGAATAATAATATATACGTACATTGAAATTGTTTGATTGATTGTCGGGAGGGTAATTTTTATCATCGATACATACACTATAACTTTGTAAAATTTACTACACCGTCTGTCGTTTTAAATAATATGACTATTTGAAGGCGAAAATCAAAGAAATATGCATTGGCAAACTTTTTTCCAAATAGTAATTTCTTCTAACCAACTAATGCAATAAAGGGTATTACGGGACTTGAATAAGTTTTCAGTACATAAAAAAATAATGAAAGTGTTGTCCATCGCTAGCGACTGCTTTCTCCCATCTTTCTGTCAGCATAAGAATACCATCTTAAAATAACAACTCATCTTTTGAGGTTATCCACGAATCGAGCAATTTTTCGGCATCTTCATAATAATAATAATAATTATTATTTGACACTTTTTATACATATACAACATGTAAGGGCGGGCATATTGCCTTAAGGCAATTTCTTCCTACCTACCCAAACCGTTTAGTTTGAGAAAATTATAAATGCATGGACATATTGAATCCTACAATTTTATATAAAAATTAAAAACAAAGATTAACAAAATAAAAAATATTTTTAAAAAATTAACACCATACTATGAAGAGAGGAGAAGGGATGGGAAGGAAAGAAGAAGGATAAAGAACAATTTAAATATTTAGATAGTGACATATCAATCTTGATTTAAAAATAAATAAAGAAGGTCTCTAACATTAGTGGATAGATTATTCCACAATCAAGCGGCTACTACTGTGAAAGAGGAGGCAAGAAAATTAGAGCGATGACAGGGTATTAAAAGGGTTCTCTAGTTACTAGAACGAAGAGATAGTCCGTGTTGTGAAAGAGGTTGGAGGAGATCTCTCAGATAAACAGGCGATATGGGATTATTTAAAATATTGTGAAAAAGTGATAGAATGTGAATGTTTCTTCTCTGCCTGATACTGAGCCAGTGTAGTTGCGTGCGATACTCGGTTATGTGGTCAAATTTGCGAAGATCAGAGACATAACGAATACAAATATTCTGCAATCGTTCTAACTTATCAAGTAATTCAGAGTTAGCATCTGGATAGCATACATCCGCATAGTCAAGGAGTGGAAGAAGTAAGCTCTGAACTAATGTTTGCTTAACATTAATTGGTAAGAAATTCTGTAATCTTTAGAATTAATGAAAGTGCTGTTCGGCCAGGTCATGAATCATCGATCGGAACAAGTGGTAATCGGAAGGAGCAATGTCCAGTAAATACGGCGGGTGGGTTAGAGTTCCCATTCGAGCGTTAACAATTATATTTTCTCTACCCTTGCAACAAAGGGTTGAGCCTTGTCAAGCTGCAAAATGACTTTATTGTGTCTCTTCTCTTATTGAGGCCGTTTTTTCTTCAATGCTCGGGTCAAACGCATCAATTGTAGGCGACAGCGATACCTTGATGGTTTCGTTGGGTTTGAGGATCTCATAATACACTACATCCTGCTGATCATGGTGCAAGGGAGAGATGATGATGATATTCGGTAATTCCCCGGCAGAGCATGGTCACCATAAGTCTCTACAAGAATTCTATGTGCTTCAGGTGCAGATTAAAAAAAGTAACGCAGTGAAGTTCTATTTTGTTGACACAAATTCAACATGTTTAACGCTATTAAAAAATATGTTGTTTACATTTCGGTGAAATAAAATACACTGTCATTTCAAGTCTAATATAGGAGCTTTACGATAAAGTTGGCTGTAGTATTGCCCAATGTTAAAAGGATAAGATAACACTTTTTGTCGGGAAATAGCTAGAAATTATTGAATTGTTGCGTCGTCAGTCAAGTGTGAAGGTAAGAAAGGTATTGTAAATGGCGCATGTGCTGAGGAGAAATAAATAACACCACCTTCAGCTGATAATCAAGGCAAGATGGCGGCCTCCGTGGTGCAGTGGTCAAGACGCCTGACTCACACATGGAAGGTTCCGGGTTCGATTCCCGATGAGAGCACAAAAATTAAATGTGATTTTTCTCAAGCCTGGGTGTTCTTTGATGTCATTAACCACTGTAATTGGGCCTCATGGCCTGTTGTGGTGCAAAAAATAAGAAAAAAGAAAAGAAAAAAGATGAAGAGTTAGCGAAGAATAGCGGGGAGTTGGCAGTAGGATGTTGTCCTGGCTGCGAAGTATAAGGAATTTGACAAGATATGAATTTGGAGGGCTGAGGACCTGTTTTAACAGCGCAGAACAGAGATGCCTTCGCTACAGTGATCACTAACGTCCTAACAGAGAGTCCTGACGAGGCATCAGACGACGAAGATCTGTAACATTTTGTGCCTTGGTGCCCGACATATGCTGATTTGTCGGGCCAAGTAAGCAAAAAGTTGTCGAATCAACCAACAATAACGTAAGCAATACTGGTTTGAAAAAAATAATTATTATCAATATGTAATATTTTCAGTACGTCCAAATTCTTAAAGACAATTTGCTGCAACAGAGAAGAAAAACATGTTTGATCAGTCCGCTGCAACGTTCGCCCGGACAAGTCTACTAAACACCGCACATCGAAAGAACTCGACACATTTTATCTTGAAAGTTCGTGTTGCCCGGCCGCCAGCTCTCCACCAGAGCTCGCTATTGTAAATTTCTTCTGTACAAAATAATAGGATGCAACCCGTGTGTAACTACTCGTACTTAATAAATAACTTCAATGGTAATCCATTTTCCTCATTTGACCTGAAACCAGCTCACGCGCACCCATTCTATAATATCATTTAAGTCTTTTGAAAGTTTTTTCAATTTAGTTTTTCTACTAGATTTTTCGTATTTTTTTATTTTCTCTCTATCTATCCTCGCCTCTGTTGCATACACCATGATTTGGACTCACACACGTTTTGTATATCCGAATTATGTTTCCAACAATCATGTGTTCATTGTACTATACGACATTTCTTAGGCATCCAGATGTTTACTAACTGAGGTGGATGTGTTCTCATCATCACTATGGCAGCATCATCTGCATGGCATGTTATGTTAATGACCTTATCTCCCTTAGTATATTCACTACTTTTTTTATTCTTAAAAGCGATTTTTTTAAATGTATTTATTCTGCTTGTGTAAGAAAAGGTTTAAGGCGTATATATTGTTGTTTTATATTTAGTTATAGAGGTGCTAAACTTGCTTTGTTTCTTTGTTGTTCTCAATATGTGTTATTTTATAAATGCTAGTATTATTTATTTCCCGAATCGAGTGTTGTAACTCCTGGGAATGTAATTCAACGTATTATACTTGTAAAATACTTTGTGTTCTATGATTTATAAATAAAAAAATAAAAAATAAAACAAAATAAAGTGTATTGTAAAATTTTATCGCTGTGCACAAAAAAACTGTGACACTGACACGACACTGGCAGAACCTCAGTAGCGAGGCAAAAGAAGCCACAAAACGAAGAAGAAAAGACAATATATTATATCTCCTCACACCACCATGTTTGCTGATTGGGAATATTTTGTACCTACCAATAAAACATATATATCCCCTCACACCACCATGTTTGCTGATTAGGAATATTTTGTACCTACCAATAAAACATGTATATCCCCTCACACCACCATGTTCGCTGATTGGGAATATTTTGTACCTACCAATTAAACATGTATATCCCCTCACACCACCATGTTTGCTGATTGGGAATATTTTGTTCCTACCAATAAAACATGTAATTTAATGTGATAATAATAATAAAATTTAACAATGTTTGAGTATATCCTAAAGCTTGCAGACTGGCTGGATTTCCTCCCTAGGGAGTTATTCATATTTAAATTTATTGCAACAGAGAGGGAAAACATTATTGAGAAGAGAATATGGAAGTCTAGGCATTTACAGGGCTTATGAACTGTCATTGGATGGTTTAAGCGGACACTTTTCACGCTGTGTAAAATTCATCATTCTGCCCATGTTTAAACATCCACGTTTCACCATACTTATTGAACATACTCAAACATTGTTGAATTAACTACCTGGTAAAAGAAGGAGTATAAAAATTGGAAAATTGTTTTCAGGCGTTGCCTTGTAGGTGATTTGGTTTAGCCGGATGAATCTCACCCACATAATAAAGGTTTCAGAATGGTGAATGTAAGCCTGAAATGGCTGCAAATGACATGGGTCTTAAAATTAATACATCTAAGACTAAATATATGTTTGCAAAGAAGTCACAAATAAACTATGTACAACAGGCAGTTGACGTTGGGTCACAACACATAGACAATGTCAATTCCTTTAAATATTTAGGTACTGAAATGACTAACTATAACAATTATAGTACCGAGATTAGAGCACGGTTATCGGCAGCAGAGAAATGCTATTATGGCTTGTTTAAACATCTGGGATCCAAAATGCTCACTAGAAAAACTAAGACCATTATTTACAAAACTCTCCTCAGACCGGTCATTACATATGGTGCCGAATGCTGGGTTATGACTAAGAGAGATGAAAATATGGTATTAGTATTCGAAAGAAAAATATTTAGGAAGATATTTGGTGCTGTCAACCAAAACGGAGTGTGGAGGAGACGGTTTAATCATGAATTAAAGGCACTGTATGGCGAACCCAACATTGCACAATTCATCGAAATAAGAAGATTACAATGGTTGGGCCATGTGCACAGAATGAATGATAACCGCACCCCAAAACATATTATTTATACCTCTCCGGAAGGCAGACACAGCAGAGGCAGACCAAAATTAAAATGGCTGGATAATGTGGAAAGTGACGTAAGAGCGATTGGCCTGACGAACTGGAGAAGAGCCGCGGGGTGCAGGAACGAATGGAGACAAATTCTGGCGGAGGCCAGGGCCCACAACGGGCTGTAGCGCCACTGATGATGAGAATGGTGAATGTTACACAGTGTGTAAAGTGGCCACTTAAACCAGTCAATGACAGGTCATATAGGCCTGTAAATGCCTAGACTTCCATATTTCCATCTCAATAATGTTTTTCCTCTCTGTTGCAACAAATTTAATTAATAAAATTCATTCCAGTGAAATGGGTAAATTTTGCAGAACCAACTCTACTGTAGTAAAGTAAAACGATTTATTTTATTCTTTTTTAAATTTTGTGTCAAGTTTTGTTATTTTCATGTTAGCAATTTATACATACATATAAGTATGTTATAAAGTAATATTACAATATCTATAAAATATTTACAACTCGATTCCATTAGTTACAAGACACTTAGACGAATTTTATCTACAGGTTTATTGGGTGAGGTCAGGAGAGTTATGATATTGGTAGGAAGTAAAATGTTAATATTGGAGAAGTCTGAAATGAATCCAGAATAACGATCGTTTATTGGGCAACAAAAAAAAGTTGTAAAAATGTCCTCTCAAAAATGTTTTGGCTCTGTGTGGCAATATGTTTCAATAATTATTATTTTCAATGACTAAATAAAGATAAAATAAAATTGTAGAACCCTTCTTGGTTTATAAATGAACAACTCGCGCTATGAAAGTTCGTTGTTACCAAATTAACAATGGATATTTTGACGTTTAAGGTTATGACAATGCAAATTATCTATTCAAAAACCGGTACGCAAAATACGCACATCAATCACTCAGTCCTCAAAACATAACAGACAAAAAGAGGGTATTGTTAATTGTTAGTTTTATGGTGAGAATAAAGGGATTAGCTTCAATAGAGTAAGTCCATGTTAAAATTATTAAAGGCTACCATAATAAATAATATTAAATAGTTTGTCAACAATATTTGGGTTTGATCAAATTTAAAAATTGTTAATGTTAATAACTCCATAGAGAGTTAACTTTTAAAAGAGTGTGGTACATAATAATTTTGCGCGCGGTGATGTAACATCGTGTTATCGCTAGTAAAAGACTAGTCGCTAGTAAAGTTCAGACATTTAAAGAAAAAAACATTAATACATACCGTTTAAAAATTATTTTTCCATAATGTATGCAAATAAACATATAATTTAGCCCTTTTATAGCAAATTAATGTAAAATCATAAATACCCGCCGCGGAATAGCGTCTCTGTTTTCCGTATTATGAGTTTTATCTTCGTGCTCTCTCTTATACAGATGCGTTGCTAAATTAAGCGGACATTTATTCTCCGCGTTGCAACGATAAATATTTTTTGTATTAACATCCCTCATAGTTATACAAATTTTACTTTTTATTCAAAGATTACAAAAAATACGACTTCATCATATAAAAAAATAAGATAGATATATCAAGTATTGTATCCTATGTCGACTACTGTGATATCACAGCCACGTAAGAGATAAATCCGGTCCTTGTGTTCAAAAAAATTGAGCAAACTAAAAATATTTTTGATTAACCCGACAAAGAAGAGGCAAAAATAATTAAGAGTATTTTTGGGCGTTGCCGGTGTGTGGGTAAAAAAATTCATTCAGATTAATTTCACTCTCATCAATACAGATTTCAGCTCTGTAACTTTACATATCTACAGTTAATAGAATTCAAGATATATGGATGTTTAACATAGGTAGAATGGTGAAGGATACACAGCCTAAAAAGTGGCCACTTAAACCAGCTAATGATGGGTCATAAACCCTGTAAGACACTAAACTTTTCAGTTTTAATATATTAGTATTTTATTATATTATATTAGTAATTCATCTGCTGACTATCATCTTATATCAAGGCAATAAAAAATGGATAGTATAGCTAGGTAGAAGTAAAATGGATTGTCTCATTCGTCCAAACTAATATTGAATCAACTGCTCCACAAGTGTATAGCTTATGTTAGGTTTTTGTTCTTTCATTGTGCGTTTTGTTATATAAATAATACAGATGTACATAAACTAATTACAAACATAAATATGTAGTGTTTAAAGCTGTCTGAACATTTTGTTAATTATTCCTGTTTGTTAAGTTAGTCTACTTTGTTAATTATCAAATGTAAACATATTAAAAAAAAAAAGTATATTGTTTAGTGTTCTCGGCACGGGTAACCCCAGTTAGATCACATTATTTTTATTATTAATTATAGTTTGTAAGACAAAAAATATGAATAAATAAAAAAATAAAATATCCATTGCAACTGAGAGACGACTTTATGTCACAGTCCAAAATGTTAAAAACCCTGGGACTCAATACTTTAAATGCATCTGAAAAAATGCAGTTCTGCTTCAAGGTACCTTAAAGTTTATGCTCGTTGTACATCTTGTTTTAATATTTTGTCGGGGTCTATTTTATAATGGACACCAAAAATTTGTTAAAACCTCCCCAACGTAAGCTGTTTGATACTAAATTTGTTATTTATTAGTGTTTTTTGAAGAATAGCCAATGCTTTTATATTTGACTGCAAACAACCACCCCATCCAATTACTTCGTATGATACAACCGATCAAAACATTGTAAAATGTACAGATTTAATCACACTGTAATGTAAAGCACCTCTTAATGATTAAACCACGTGTATGAGTTTTTGGAGTTTTTTGGTTTTTAAAATTGTACACTGCAGTAGAAAAAATCATATGTGAAATGTGATGATGTAATAGATAAAAATATCAGTGTAAACAGATGCGACAAAATGTACACCTACGTGTTGACTAAAATCTTTTTTAATTGTGCTAAATAAAATAATTTTCTTTTAATTGTTTGACGTGCATGAACGTTAAGTGGAATTATTTTATCGAATGTATCGAGACGATATAAAGTAAACTCCACTAATTAACAAAATACAGACCTTAGCAGGTCTATCTATTGTTTGACATTCCCGACAAAGAATGTTTGAGATAAAGGGGCTCTTTCAGGTCGTGTTAATTTTGGGAGTTCCCTTGTAAACGAAGAGACGTGTGGTCCTAAAATGTTCTAAAATGACTTATCTGTGATTGTTATTAGAATTCTTAGACTGTCTGTGTCCAGACATAAAAAAAATAGTTCTGTGTGTCAAATAGAACCAGGATCTAGAACGAATGTTTTAGATTAAATGAACACAATCAATTATTGTATTCAGCGTACCTGTTTTTTTGCTTAAATTATTCAAGGCTTTTATTTCATAAAGAGGATTTTTCTGCAATTAAATTCCTTCAAATTTTGGTATCAGGAAGGATATTCTAGAGTGGGCCAATCAGAGCCTCTATTATGATGGGAAAATAAAGACGTCATACCTTCACCTTGACGGTATATTTAAAAATAAATTCTCTTTAGCGATTATAAATATATACTACCGACCCCCCACCTTCAAGTTTTAGGTAGGTACATCGATATGAAAAAAGGGGAAGCGTACGTCACGGTACACATATCTATGCTCTAAAATGACATAGATTCAGTATGACGTCATTGTTGAAGATAATAGTCTCCAGACCGACTATAAAGGTACACTACCGATACCTTCATCATCAAGTTTTGATGTAAGTACATCGGTTTATACCGACGGGTCTAGAACCGCTCGATACGTTTATCTGAGCATTAAAAGTATCAAAAATTATGTTCCTCCGAGAATTTTTTCCTTTAATTATTTAAATTTTTTAATTGTTTTGAGGTTAGCACTTTTTTCTTAAAAGCCTATTAAAAATATGAGAGGGAAATAAGTAAACTTTGAAGTCGAATTAAATTCCGACATAACTGTCACATTAATAAAACGAACGCCTAGATGTCGAAATAATGTCGCTAGGTTCTGTCCTATTAACAAATAATCTAGGTATTTAGGCGTAAGAAAGTTACCAGTGGAAAAAAATTAATTTAGTTATTATATTTTACCATCTTTTCGAGTGTATGTATCGAGACGTTATAGGAGCCAGCTTTTTAGTATATCGGTAAATACATACAGACGATTTTTAAGCGTACGATTTCCATAAGATTTCTGTAAGATTTCCAAAAGTCATGTAAAGTTCATGTTCAAACGAGCATTTTTTGTTTGGATTGGGATTTATTGGAGTTTATAATATAGTTTTAATTTAAGTGAGCACTTTTTATTACAAAATCCTATTTAAACTATAAATGAGAACTATTTTAAATGTTAATGACGTAAGGAACGCGGACAAATGTTTGCGGTCATTCCATTGGCTTGCTTCAATCATATGATGTGGATATGACAAGTAGGTAAAACATACCGAGGTAAGATACGTATAGTACAGAGGTTAAGGATACCGTCTCGATGTGCAGGTGAAGATAGCGTTCATAATCGAGGCACAGGAACTTCTAAGCATTTGCTCATGTGGAGAGGAAACCACTTAAAACTCTTCAGGAGAAGCCGGCCTGTTGACAGTAGTCAAATAGTGTGTAAAGTGACTGCTTAAACCAGCCAATGACAGGTCATAAGCCCTGTGGATACCTTGACTTTTATATTTTGTTCTCTAAAATGTTCTTTATATTTGTTGTAATATGTTAATACTTTTTATGTTTAACAAATTTTAGAGAAGGCATATGAAAGTCTAGGCATTTACACGTTTTGTGATCTATCATTGGCTGGTTTAAGTGGCCACTTTTCACACTGTGTAACAATCATCATTTTGCCTAAAGAACAGAAAAACATGAAAAAATAGACAGGGATAGGCTGATAAGAATAAAAAGACGAAGAAGAGTAGTAAAATCAAATCAAATTGATTTTTTTTCAATAGTGTACCAAAGTCATCCCCTTAAATAATTAACCGATTTCGTCCGCAACCCCGTTTCCCACGGAACAATAGTCGCTACTCAGTAAGTTACTTCCGGCTGTGAAAATATCCTGGTAATCCTCTCCCTCTGTCCAACTTCCGGTCACTCCAGCGTCCGTTCCGTTTCCGGACCAGTTCCGATGGTCAACCCCCAACAGCCCCTTTGAGGATAGAAGGGGAAGAAAATACGAGAAACTATTCAGCTGTGACCCTCGTTTGATAATTTCTGCCAAAGACGAAACAACTGTCACAAAGGAAGACTGATATATTTATTTATATATTTATTGCATACATTCACAGATAAATTATAATTATATTTACTGATATTTTGTATAAATAATAGTTTCATTCCAAGCAATACGCTTGACCTACGAATTTACTGTGATAAAACATGCCAACTTCTGCATCGGGCAGGTTCCATAAAATACCTTGGTGTTTTCAGTGATAGGAATTTGTGATAGGACTCTAGGTTGAGAAAGCTGTACCATCTTTTTTGCTCTCTTAGAGACATTCTGGATATTGGCACTCTCAGAAGTGTGTATTTGGCTCTGTTTCAATCCACTGCAACCTATGGAATAGCTGGCTGGGGGGGTTGTACGGCATCCACTTTAAAGGCTCTCATAATTCCACAGAAATTATTGTTGAGAATAACATTGCGGCGCCCCCCAACATACAAAAAAATGTAAATAAATAAATATTTATTGTCGGAAATCTGTTTAGGGCTAGAGTATTTAAACATTTTTTAATTTTTTTTTTTTATTAAATTGAAAACAACACAACAACAACAACAAACCATCACGCCGTTTCCCCGTAGGGGTAGGCAGAGAGGATATAACGCCATAATACTCTATCTTGGCATACAGACCTCGCTTCCTCTACATTCATACATCTTCTTATGCACGCACGCCGATTATTCCTACTTTTGACATGTCCATGTTCAAGTATTTGATGGACTTGATCGTGCCATGTCTTTCTCGGTCTTCCTCGTTTTCTGCATCCATCAACATTTGCATCGTAGATCCTTTTAGCCGTTCTTTCGCTGTCCATTCGCTCTACATGTCCAAACCAACGCAAACCAACGCATATTTTACATAATTATATACAATATTCCCGACATACAGATAACAAATTTATTTAAAGACGTTTTTATATTTTAAACTATAATATTATTGACAAAAGCAGAAAAATTAAAATTATGATATACTACAAATTAAAAAGGGTATGAAAAACACTTGAAAATAACAAAATAAACAGAATACTAGGCATGGAAATAAATTCAAAATAATGTTTACATTATGCAATCTGGGAAAGAAAATTGAAAAAGTTTAAAAATTACATGTATGTATATATACATACTGAACTAGTACAAAATCAAATCATTTTTTTAATTAACAAAATATGCACACACCCAATACAGGTTAATTTTTTTTTATCAAAAACGTATCGTTAATATCAAGTGTCCTTTGGTTAAGTTCATTCATTATCATTATTCAGTTTCCGCACCTAATGGTGCATAGGGCACTGCATTGGTACACCAATCTACGCGTATCTTGATAATTTTTGTTACGTGAAGGTAAGATGATCAGTCTTACGCTTCAGGTACCAGTCCAGGGACTATGAAATATTCTGATGTGAACACACCCTTCTTAAAAAATATTTCTTATCAACCATGTCGGGAATCGAACTCGAGATCTCTTGCATGCTAGGCAAACGCGATGACCATTACGCCACGAGGCCGAAAATAAAAACATCATATTACATTAACTATTTTGCCAATGTTTGAAAAATCTTGTTAACATATTACAACAGAGATGAAAAACATTTTAGAGAAGGTAATATAGAAGTCCAAGCGTCATTAGCTGGTTTAAGTGGCCACTTTACACACTGAGTTACATTCACCATTCTGCCTATATTTAAACATCTATATTCCTTTTTGGATTGATAAATCCACCTGGTCCATGAAGAAGTATAGAAATTTTAAAAAATGAGATTTTCAGGCGTTGCCTAGTATGTAGGTGAAATAATTCAATTCTTACCTTTTTTTAAAAAAAAGGTACGCTCCAATTAATGAAATGATGAACGTTTTTATTTGAAATATTTGTACAAAAAATTTTTAATAAAATCAATAAAACAACTTAGTTTTTAACCACTAATTTTTATTTTTCACCGACCGGTTTCAAAGCAAACAAGCTTCTTTGTCAAGGTTTACGTAACTAATAACTAATTAGTTACGTAAACCTTGACAAAGAAGCTTGTTTGCTTTGAAACCGGTCGGTGAAAAATAAAAATTAGTGGTTAAAAACGAAGTTGCTTTATTTATTTTATTATAATGAATAACCACAAAGTTAGTGCTTCAAATATAAACTTTATAAAACAAATTTAATTTGAACCACTAATTATACCTTAACAATATACGTACAAAAATAATTTCAGAAACAAAACATTGTTATTAAATCCAGACGCTCTCCGATGACACTCTATCTACGTATTTGGATGTTTGTTACACAGCATGTTAAGTGACCACTCAAACCAGCCAAAAACTCTCTAAATGCGTAGACTTCCACGATTCCTTCTCAAAAATGACTTCTCTGTTGGATTATTTTTTTTTTTATCACCCCAAATCAATTCAGGCTTAAAATCTCGATTTCATATTTATATCATTTTCTCGAACTAACCAACAAACAACAAGAAGAACCGTTGAAAATTAATGTCCGTCTTAGGAGAAATACGATACTAGTATCAAAATAGCAACCACTTAAGCTCCATTATCCCAAACCGCGAACCGCCGCGCCGCAATAAACGAACGCTATAAATAAATAAAAATGTAAAAATGATAAAATTTGCGATCGCCGAATGATGGTCTGCGCACGCGCGGGTTTCATCTCATTTGGCGGGAATATTCCACGATATTCGCCAAGTCTGTGGTTCTGAGAATCTTTGTGGCGAGATTGTGCAAAGCAGTCGTCGGCAACCGTTTTCAGCAGCGAGGCAAAATCAACCAAATTTTGACTTTTACGAAGACGTTTCTGGCCATCGTGTTTTAGTAAATGGCAGATAAGTATTAGGAATATTAAAATTGGCTTTTAAAGCAAAGTTGTTAATGGCTCCTCTGATTCTGGATTTGTGACGCTAATTTCAAGTTAAGTTCGAATGAGGTCACCTTTAGACGAAAACATTACTACTACTATCATCATGCCATTTCCCCGTAGGGGTAGGCAGAGAGAATGGACCGCCATACATGTCTATCCTGCCATATATTCCTAGCTTCTTCACATTCATACATATTGTCATACATGCCCTTCGGTTCTGTCTGCTTTTAACATGACCAGAATTAAGATTTTGGTTTATCTGATCATGCCACATCTTCCTTGGTCGTCCTCGTTTCATGTTACCGTTCATTTTTGCCATATATATACTTGTTTTAACATTCTTTCGTCGTCCATTATTTCTACATGACCAAACCATCTCAGAGACTCTTTCTTAATCTTTTCAATTATACTTGACTCAAATTGACACTCTCGCCTGATTTCATAATTTGTAACCCTGTGATACATTGATTTCCTGAATTATCTGTGTTTAGGCTGCTCCTGATCTTACTCAACTTACTTCATGGTGTCCAGATGGATCTAGGGTAGTTATGTGTGTGAAATAGAACCAGAACCCTGACTCGATGGCTGGTCTTAGATGCAAATCCTGAGTCAAAAAATCGAGTGGAGAGAAGTCTGCCTCAATGTGAAGTGGTTAACGCATTCACCTACCATTCTTGATGCCTGGATTTCGAATCCTGGAAGTGAACGTATAAAATTGATTTTAAAATTAGTTTAAATTGCAATATTTCGTTGTTCTTGCACTGGTATTTAAAGCGTTAGACTGATCATCTTATCTTCACGTAAAAGATTATCAAAATAAGCCGCATTTGGTTTATAAATTCAGTAGATTGGTTGATAAACGGGATGATTTATTTCCTGTCGAATACTAATAAGAGTTATGGAATTCATTTTTTGGTTTCTTGTGTGAAAGGCTTCAAATAGACCAAAGTCTTATAGAATTATGATGATAATACTTTAACTAATTTTGTTACATTAAAATTCAATACCATAGTAGTAATGGATTATTCAATTAAAATTAAGTAAACAATTGAATGAAATAGTTTTTGCTACTGTTCATGCAATTTCAATTTAGTCAGAAGAAGAATTACAATATCTGCCATAAGCCCTACTGTGCATTTGGTTTGCTGATGTAGCGCCCTATGCACCACCAGGTTTAAAAATAGATGACGATGTTCTTGGTTAAAATATAAAGTGATGGCAGTCTTAACTGGCACTAAAGATTGAACAAACACCTTGCTAGAATGAACCTATTCGAGCCTTCTAGATTTAGGTTCTACAGTGTAAATGAGGAAACATTTACACACATTCAATGCAAATGTGATGTTTTACACTATAAAAGAAGCCGCATCCTCGGAAGATCACTGAGTAACCCTGATGTTAAAGAGCTTGCGTTTTACCTAATAGCCTGATACTTTACGAATCTGGTTTAAGAGGGGGAGATTTACCAAATGAGAACTCTCGCCTTCCGCACAGTAGTCAAGTTCTATAAAGATCTGGGCTTGGATGGTGAGAACTATTTATGGGGACCCATCACAATAGATCTTCACTGGTTGCAGTGATGTCAGAAGATTTTATAGTACTAACCCCGGCCAAAGAATAAGAAATACTTAACTTTTAATAATACCATAAAATATAGTTTTGTATACTATGTAATGTTTTCAATTTAAATCATTATTAATGTTGGTTAAGAATGAAATATTAAAACAATATATAAGAACCAGCTGACGGATTGTATGCCTATAATTCAGGAGGACCAAGCCCATCAACGTGGGGTGCTAGAGGTGGGTTGGCTATATAATTAGAATGGATGACGAAGCAGTGGCGTCTTTGATACCAAATTTCTAGTGAAGCTCAGATTTTAAGGATAAGTATAATATGCGTAAATGTTAAGTAGGTACCTACAGTAAATAACACAGTACGGACCATGTTTGTAGGCATCTTTGAGCATTTTTATTTTGGTTGCTAGTTTTTTATCTTCCTAATGTGTTAATATTATGTGAATTAAAATACATATTAGGTACTGGTGAATAGCAATGATTTCTTAGTGAGGCTCAGCCTCACTTGCTTCATATGCTCCTTCGTCCTTGCGACGAAGCTAAGAAGGCTAAAAATGCGATGGATGGACTGCATCAGCGCGAATACGACAACGTTGGAAGTGGGGAACTGAAGAGGAAGACCAGTAGACGGGCAAGAGTGGAGGAGATTCCTGGATATAGTCAAAGCTCACCTACGGCTGAGCCTATGGTGATGATTAATTCAGCAAGACTTTAATTTTAAGATTATTGTGTTAATATTTAAAAAAAACAAATATTTACCTGCTCACATTCATTTGTAACGTAAACCAAACGTAAACAAATTTACAAAGCCACTCTTTTTCAAATATGAATACTTCCTTGAACACTTAATGTTTTTTTTAATATTATAGTATTACTTTATTAACGCAACTCAACTGGATCACTTGAAATTAACAAATGGGCCACTTGGTGACTCGCGGGACATAGGTTGCTGACGTCTGGTGTAGAACGTATAGAGACATGTCAGACTGCAAGATAAGAAATGAAAAATCGATACTTTTTATCGTAAATGCTAATTATTTGGATAAAAACGAAACTTAGGATTAATTCAGAGTTTATGATAACAATAGTCAAAAATTTAAATCTTTATAGATAATATCCCAACCGAGGTAAAAATGGAAATGTTTTTTTTTGGGTTAGTTATACCCATTTATTTATTTTATTTCGAAAACATGCGCATGTATGATATTTGCTTGTCGATGCATGAAGTTCCTACACCAGTTGTAGATAACAGAAGAAAATAACTTTGATGCTTCGATGTGCATTTATTACATGTGAAGGGTATATGATATAAAGGATGCATCTCTAAAGTAGAAGTTGTGAGATATAACGTTTTTAAAACCTTAAGTTTTCAAACGTCTTGGATATTCAAATAAGCTTATAAATATACAAGAACTTGCTTAAATAGCAGTGGCAAATGGTGATTTTATTAACAGCCAAGTTATAAAAAAATCTTATATTTGTACCTAAATAGAAGGTACATAATATAATGTAAGTAATATATACTATAAATTTAAATTTTTCTCTTGTTCTGTGTGATACAATAACTCTCATCCATGAAATAAACTCAAACGATGTAACTTCGTGATATATTATATTATATAGATATATTATCCATTACTTTAATACATAATTCATTAAAAAATAAATAAAAAATACCACTATGAATTCAGTCGATATTAGGTATTCAATTGAAATGTCAACTGGCCGGATTGTTCTAGTAATTAATAGTGCTAAAAACGACCGCGTGGAACGCTATACGTCTTGCAATATGACGCATGAAAGTAATTATGGTCTTATGTCAAAAGTACCACCTCAAAGAAAAATAGCCCTTAAGAAATAATGTGTGAAATGCTGTTTTCCAAATCAATCTTATCTACCAAATCTTCAAATAATTTGTGTAATCTGCAAGTTTAATCTAGGAGAAAAAACCCGCACTGGGGTTAAGACATTCAAAATAAAATATACTTATTTGTATGAAAAAATAAGCTGGAATAATCGGCTAGTTTCTTGGCTCATCGCAGGCGCTGGGCGCGCTTTATTAAATTTTTTATTTGTATTAGGATAAAAATACAAACGGTGGAAATGATTTAAAATAAATGTTAATTATTTATTTGTTTTTCTGTAAATAAAGTTACAATAAAACATTAAAATATTTGAGTTTGTCCAAATGTTCGTAGACAAAAGACTAGATTTCACCCCCTCGGGAGTCATTGATTATCAGATTACAACAGGGACGGAGAATACCTTAAATAAGGGAATATGGAAGTCTAGGCAATTACAGGGCTTATGACCTGTCATTGGCTGGTTCTTAAACCACTTATGGCCACTTTACACACTGTGTATAACAGTATATCATGCGAATCGCCGTCGATATTTCAAAACACATAAACATTGACATCCATGCTTTATATCCTGTACTCTTCAGTGGCGAGCGATGATTACTTTTATAGGTAATCTACAAAAAATATTCGTAAATATATATCTACATATAAGTACATATGTAAGTTATATAAATATAAATTACATTTTTTTCTGTGGTTCTGTAAAAATCAACTCAAACAAAAAATATTTCTAACCACACGATAAACATTCGTAGCTTTATTCTACGCTATTTTAGTACAAGAGTTTATTTTTTATTTTATTTTTATTTTTTTTTATTTTCTTTCTGTTGACGCCCATGGGGCTTTTACATTATACATACTATATCATAAGAAAAAGTTACACATTAAACATAATTAACATTTTTTCAAATATAAAAATTAAAAAAAAATATATTATTAAAATTTAAAAATAAAGTTACATAGTTAACATAATACACTATTAAGACATAATACATACATTATATTATGTTTATAATATAAGGCATAACAGGATTCAAATAAAACATAATTATTTTTTTTTTTACACCGGTAAACTAAACTTTAAAGTGAAGTTATTTAAAATGTTGAAAACTGAAAAGGGTTTTATAAACTAAAAATATAAAACATAACACGGGCTAACTTTTAAGCATACATAAATACGATCGAGGATTTATTGACTAGACTCAGTCGCGTCGGTCGCCTGTAGTACTTTGGTCTTGATAATAACAAATACCACAATGACATTTAGCAGTAACTGTCAACACTGAGCTCTGGCCGATTTATTTTTAAATTAATAATGCGAAAAACGGCCACTGTGAACGCCACATGTCCTATGTGATACATAATATTATGTCAACGGTATCCTTTCAAAGAAAAATATTCCTTTGGAAATAATGATCGAAATACTAGTTCCCAAATAGAGAATCTTCAAATAATATTTGTAATCAAATCCGTATTCAAATCTCTTCATGAAATGGCTCCAAAATACGTATCGGACTTTTGTATTAGGAAAATTACATGTCAAAGAAAATCTACTCTTCGGTCAGCATTTGATTCAGGAAGAGGAAAACTTGTCGAAATCCGGCGCTCCCCAAACACTAGATTTAGAGATCGTGCTTTTGCCGCCACTGGCCCCTCTGCCTGAAACCAATTGCCTTCAAACTTACGAATCATCAACAGTCCCAGTCAGTTCCGATCCCAACTAAAATCCAACTTCTTTAAACTATCATACGCTCAATTTTAAATCTGGAAATATAATATTTCACTTTAGTTTAGTTAGAATGTAAGTTAAGGTATACAATTGTAAAGCGGGATTTTTTACAATAATGGCGCTATATAAATCAGCCAAATATTATAATAATTATTATTATTATTAATCTGCATGTTTGTAGGTTCTAAAAAACCGCGACTGGATTAAAGATGTAAAATATAGTGTACTTTTTTACATGGAGAAATAAGTTGAGGTGATCGGCCAGTTTCATCGTTCACTGAGTATTTATTTATTAATAACATTGTACATACTTTTTTTAGGGACAGAACTTGTATATATATACCTGCATATTTATAAATATCTCCTGATTATAGTATTTCTCAATCAACTTTTGTAGAAGTGTTGTATTAAAATAATGTCGAAAAAAGTTACGTATATCGCGAAGTTAATAATAAAAGGGAAATATCACATACTATGAATACCGATAAAACTATATGAAATGCATTTAGAATAATTAATTGGATTTTAAAAATCAGTATGGATTTTGTAAAGAAAAGTTTTCATATATAACTTTGAAACTGAAACTGAAATTGAACATGTTAAATACTTAGGACTAACAGTAGACACACAATTGACATGGACAATTCATATCAACAATTTAATTAGCAATGTGGCGACATTATCGAGTCTTTTTTTATAATCAAAAACTTTGTTCCAAAATCGGAAAAAATTCTAATGTATGAAGCCTATTTAAAAACTAAAATATGTAATACGCAACTACTATGGGAAACAGGATATCAAAATGACATAAACAGACTAGAAAGACAACAAAATAAAATATTAAAGTTAGTATATGACCTTCCCTATCTTACTGGAATTCGAGAACTTTTTAAACAAACTAAGCAATCAAATATAACTGAACTCTTTCAACTAGAATCATTAAAATGTATCCATAAATTAGCCACTAATGTAATTGTAGACGAAGAACTAAAACTTGTAAAAAAATGTCGTCAACATGGACATAATACGAGAATATCAGAAAAATATCATATGAAACTTTCTAAAACAAGACAAGGACAATCAAGACTAATGAACCAGGGACTGAAATTATACAATAAACTACCAGACAAAACTAAACAAAAGACTCAGACAAACATTTCAAAAGATGTAAAAAATATTATTTTGAACAACAGAGTGTGAATAAAAAATGTAAATATTATTTTGGTAAAATGAATGTAATAATCCGTAAGGGTTTATAAATAAGTTTTCAAATAAAAAAAATAAAAAAGAAAATTGAAATAAAATATGTCACTAGGAAAACGCGACATGTTGGGCATTAATAGTTGTGACTTGTGACGTCAAGATTCGCAACAATGTTCTATAAAAATTTGAATGGTTTGGAACAAAACTAGAAATGAACATGAATCGTGACGTATTAGTGACCAATGCAATGACCGTTTTTTCGGGAATTCAAAATTACGAATAAAAAAATGTGTTTTTATGCTAGGTACTTTTTTTTTTTACTGAACAGTATTTCATGGATCCTTTTTATTTAAAAAATAATTGAAAAAAGTTATATTTCCTTATTCTTGTTGACTTTCACAGAACCACTGAAAAATAATCATTTATAATTAAGTTTAACGTATATAAAAATTGATGATTATTTTTCATAGATTACCTATGAAGAAATCGCCGCTCGCCACTGCTTTCTAGTCATGCTGAATTTCTCTGTAGAGAGTTATTAAGATCTAATTTTGTTGCAACAGAGAGGGAAAACATTTTTGGGAAGGAAATATGGTAGTCTAGGAGTTTTTTAATATTTTATTTATTCAAATTAATGTACAAAAGTAAACAAAATCTAAATCGCGGCAAACTGATGATAAATAAAGGTTTATCGGCGCTTTTCTAATACAATTTTTTTTAATATTTTTTTTTAATATTCGATTATTACAAAATATCAAATA
This sequence comes from Micrasema longulum, assembly GCF_059751315.1. Taxonomy (NCBI): domain Eukaryota; kingdom Metazoa; phylum Arthropoda; class Insecta; order Trichoptera; family Brachycentridae; genus Micrasema; species Micrasema longulum. The sequence goes on from NW_028278465.1 coordinate 248,542, forward strand.
AACACTAAAACAAATAACAAAAAAAACCACTGTAAAAATTAAAAAAACAAAAATATATTTGGACTGGATAAACAAAACTTTACATCTTGAAGTTTTAATTCTTGAGGAAATCCTTCAATCGTTTGCTTCTTTACTGCAAACTGGTAGAGTTATTCACATCGGCAGGAACCTTATTAAATAGATTTGGTACAATATAGTCTGTCGTCCTGCTTCCACAGAAGTTTTGTGCTCTAGACTCTGCCAGTTTCATGGCTGTTACCGATCTTGTTCCATGTTGGTGACTGATAAGGGTATTTTCCACATCAAAATGCTTTATTATAAGGTTGAAGTGGTAAAGTTTCAGTAAGCTGCTTGTTGTATGCTGATGATGCAGTTCTGTTAGCAAGCAGCAAGGATGATTTGCAGCAAATAGTCTCTAGAATGTTTGATGTATGCCTGGAGAGCGAATTGGCGATGAACGAAAGTAATTTAAAAGTGATGGTATTTGAAAGGGATAGTGAGGTTACTGACTGCATAATAAATGTAAACAACAAATGTCTCGAGCAAGTAGAAAAATTTGTGTAGCTGGGAAGCATGTTTTCAAAGGATGGAAGAGTAGAAAAAGATGTTGAAAGAAGAGTCAATGCGGGCAACAAAATGAACAGAGCACTAAGCACAGTAATTGCTTATGAAAATATGTCAATCGAAGCTAAACTGGCAGTGCACAACGGAGTTTTAGTCTCAACACTTATGTATGGAAGTGAAACATGTAACTGGCAGAGAGAGGATGAAAGCCGAGTGAACGCGGTTGGAATGCGATCTCTTAGACGAATGTGTGGGAAATCAATGTATGACAGGGTTACGAATGATGAAATCAGACGACAGTGTAAATCTGAGTCTAGTATAATTGATAAGATTAAGAAAGGGTCTCTGAGATGGTTTGGTCACGTAGAACGAATGGACGACGAAAGAATGGTAAAACAAGTATATATGGCGAAAATGAACGGCAACGTTAGACGAGGGCGACCAAGGAAGACGTGGCATGATCAGATAAACCAAAATTTTAAGTCTGTTCATGTCAAAAGCAGACAGAACCGAAGGGCATGTATGACGAGATGTATGAATGTGAAAGAAGCTAGGAATGTATGCCAGGATAGACGTTTGTGGCGGTCCATTCTCTCTGCCTACCCCTACGGGGAAAATGGCGTGATGGTAGTAGTAGTAGTTAAAGTGGTAAAGTTGCTTCACCGGAAGGGCTGACTTTCATATTACCTTATCCGAAATGTTATCTTTCTCTGTTACAAAACCTTTGGATCATATAAACAAACAAACAAACCATCACGCCGTTTCCCCGTAAGGGAAGGCAGAGAGGATAGAACGCCACAACACTCTATCTTTGCATACAGATCTCGCTTCCTCTACATTCGTACATCTTCTCATGCACGCGCGCCGATTATTCCGACTTTTCACATGTCCATCTTTAAGTATTTGTTGGATTTGGTCATGCCATGTCTTTCTCAGTCTTCCTCTATTTCTGCATCCATCAACATTCGCATTGTAAATATTCTTAGCCGTTCTCTCGCTGTCCATTCGTTCTACATGTCCAAACCAGCGCAGAGCTCCTTTCTTGATTTTGTCGATAATGCTTGTCTCAGCCTTACATAATGTACGGATCTCAACATTTGTGCATCTATCATAATACGAGTAATCCCCTAATAGGACATTGAAAAATCAGTGTTCACCAAAATATCTTGTGGTTGTTTTACAAAAGCACTGACACATCTCTCGCACATAAAGTTTAATGTTCTTCTCCGGTGAGCTGTAAAATGATTTATTTCCGCCGTAAGAACCGCAGACGGATAAACAAAGGGGCGTGTTTAGTTAGGCACGTCAAGGCGATCGTCTCGGCCAATCAGGGCCCGCCCCGCGGCGAGCGGCCAATCGCGTGATTTTTAAATCCGTGCTGACTGCGACGTGATGGGTCTACTTCGTGACTGAATTACGGACCCACCATTAATGTCGTGAGGTATAAACTGAAGGTGCTAGGCCTTATTACAGACGTATTTTTAGTAAATTCTAAAAATCGAATACGTCACAAAACCTACCAAAACTAAATAAAATAATGAGTTATTTCATTTTTTAATTTTAACATTGTTCTTATATTCATATTTTTAATCTTTTTTTTTATGCAAAGTTTCGCTTTTTATTTTGCATTGCAGTTTGCAATTTTATTGTTTCTACATGTATATAAAATCTTTTTTTATTTCTTTTAATGTGTTTTGTATTTATAAAATTATTACTTTCTTTGTTTGTAGTTACCTGTATTTTTTTTTTTTATACTTATAAGTATATGAAAATGTATTTTTTTTTGTTTGAATTCTTTACAAGTTACTTACAATTACTTTTATTATATCCATTTAAAATTATTTTTTTCTTTTTTACCATGTAAAGTTTCACTTTTTATTTTGCATGGCAGTATGCTTCTTATTGTTTCTAAATGTATACAAAAAAGCATTGTTTATCTTTTAAATTTTTACGCACTATGTTTGTACTTAACTGTATATTTTTTGTAAATGCCCCTTGGGCGTATTGTAAAATTAAATAAATAAATAAATAACACGGAATCCCATGTACAATGTGCAGATATCACGCATTGAAAATACTAAAAAAAAAATCGTAAAGTTCATGTGTTTCCGGTTGAAACTTGAGTTTAAATCCGACCAGTATATTCATATATGTAAAAAACATCACCTATTGCCTCTGCAAAAACGTCGGGAAATAGCGGATATAATTTATTTACTTAAAATTGCCTCTGGTTCAATTGACTGTCCTGAACTAATATGCAAACTTTCTATCAATGTTCCTTCCAAAGTTTTAAGAAATAACCCTCTTCTCCACATACCTCTTGTTTCATCTAAGTTTAGGCAAAATTCATATTTATGGCGAGCTTTTAATAATTTTAATGTAATAAATAAATCATTTAACATATATTTATTTGCAAATAATCTTAATGACGTACGGCGTTTGCTTTCGAAATAATTCGTAGTATTTTTTCTTTTGAATTTACATTTAATTACTATTCATTTTATGTTCGAGAATCTTTTTTAACTCACTGTGATGCTACTTGTGAAAACCTGTAATTGGCTTATTTGTTATTTGTTTTGTAATATATATAAAAGATAATTATAGCTGTTGATTATCCAAATAAAAAAAATAAAAAAATAAATAAATAACTATGCAATACGAAGATACAACAATATAAGACTAGAAAAGTTCATACTGTTATATCTTCCATAACTTTACTTTACTGCCTTATGTACAAGGAAATAAAGTTGTTGGGAGAAATATCGGAAAACATAAAAAAAATAAGAAAAGCGTGAATATATTTTAAAGTTCAAGATTATCGAAAATTAACAAATCTGCTTTCATTCCATACTTTTATTTGCTTATTACACATCTTCATATTTTTATGTTTTTTATTACTCATTTTTGTATTTTTAATTTAGTACTCACTATAACTATTTGGCATATTATTTATTACTTATGTTGTGAGGTATAAACTTAAGGTGCTATATCATACTACAGACGTATTTTTAGTAAATTCAAAAAATCAAGCGCGTCATAAAACCGACCAAAACTTAAGAAAATAATGAGTTCTTTCATAACTATGCAATAAGAAGATCTAACAGTATGAGACTGGAAAAAAAATCAAAAATAACGTCCTATAACTTTACTTTACTGCCTTATGTACAAGGAAATAAAGTTGTTGGGAGATATATGGGAAAACATAAAAAAAATACGAAAAGCATTAATATATTTTAAAGTTCAAGATTATTGAAAATTAACTAATCTGCTTTCTTTCCATACTTTTATTTGCTTATTATATACTCGTACCTTCATATTTTTATGTTTTTTTATTACTCATTTTTGTATTTTTAATTTAGTACTCACTATTACTATTTGGCATATTATTTATTACTTTAATTTCTTACTATATAGTATAAAGTGAATTTATAGAAACCATATATCAATTATCATTTCAATTACGTTTTTGTAATTTTTCTTTTGATTTTAATGATAATATTAATTTGTAAATTTTATTATCTATGAATCAAAACTTGTATAATTTACATTTTGGAATTTAAAGCTGTTTGTTTAATTACATTGTCTTCTTTGAAATTTTATTATTTATTAATAATTCTTTATTTTTCTAGATTATTATTCTATTGCATCACATTATATTATAATTAAATTGATTTTACTTCGATTTTTTTATTGTTAATTATTATGGCTTAGCACGGACATAGCCCAAAAAGTCTTAGCAAGTTCAATAACATGTAAATTAGCGTTATTTTGAATGAATAAATAAATACATTGAAAGATAAATGTAAATAATACAAACTGCACTTGTAAAAAATACTATATTACATATATTATAAGCAGTGAATATCTTCATCATTCCCTTTCTGCACCAAATAGTGCAAAGGGAACTGCATAAGTTCACCAATTGCAACATCTTGGTTTTTTTTGCTACACGAAGGTAAGATGATCAGTCTTTACACTTCAGGTGCCAGTCTTATGAAGTATTCTAGTGTACCTTTTAGCATAAAGATTTCATGTCTTCTTGCATGGTAGGCAAATGCGCTGACCATTCATCACGAGACGAACAAATATAAGTTGGTTAACAATATTGTAATACAAAATGTTAGAATAAGTAAACATGTCAATATTGTGTTATAAATATTGTATTAGACAATCTTCATTATAATGAAGCCGACTGTTCCCGGGTGGATGTCAACCTTGTGGTGTAATAGTCAGTACGTTTGCCTACCATGCAAGAAGTCTCGGGTTCGATTGCCGACATGGTTGACTCGAAGTATTTATTTAAAAGGGTGTTTTTACACTAGAACATTTCATAGTCCCTGAACTGGTACCTGAAACGTAGAACTGATCATCTTAGCTTCAACGAACAAAAACAATCAAGATACGCTTCGATTGGTGTACCAATGTAGTACCCGATGCTCTATTAGGTGCGAAAAGGGAAAAATGAAAATGAAATAATGGCGGCCTCCGTGGTGTAGTGGTCAAGACGCTCGACTCACATATTCCGGGTTCGATTCCCGGTGAGAACACAAACATTAAAATGTAATTTTCCTCAAGCCTGGGTGTTTCGTGATGTAATTCACCACTGCAATTAGGCCTCCTGGCCTGTTGTGGTGCAAAAAACAAATAAAAAAGAAATTAAGGAGGCAAAGTATTCCTTTATGAGGTATGTAGAAATATTTATTTATTTATACATCAACCATTCAAAGAACCTTTTACAAAAAAATGATTTACAGAAATATTCACAGCAGTCAATAATCATGGAATACATAATATGAAATAATGAAATAATTAATACTTAACAGTTTAGTGAACATATAATACAAAAAACAAAAAAGTAAAAAAGTAAAAAAGAAATATAACATCTCTAAATTAAAGAAAACAATAACCATAAGGAAATCTTCTCTGCTAAATATGAATATAATACAATAATGTTGAGAATAACTAAATAATTATAATTTTAAAAATAAATACAACATCAGTACTTTAAACATTATAAGTTTTTTAGAGCAATAAAATAAAAAAATAAAAAAACTTAAATAAACTAAATCATGCCTTTATTTCGTGAAATCATCGTCATCAATTGGTTGGAAGAAGTTGCCATTTTCCATATAGGTAGAAAAATAATATAAAAGTGATTTGAAAATGAATCTATTGTTTTTAAACTCGATAATAGGATATATTACCCACACAGTCAGGAATCTGTTTCTTAAAGCGATCGTGGCGCCAAGATTTATGATAAGCCAGTTATTGTGGGTACTTACTTACTACATATGGGATTTTTAATTCTTATATTATTCGGCTTATAGAGAATGACGTCATCTTTTTATGTGCCAGCTTCAGGGCCGCGATTACAAATGCTATCTTCATCAGTAGGCACACATTGAGACGGTATAAATGAAAATCGATATTTATTTAATTAATTTTCATTTCTTTACATTTTTCCGTTATAAACAATGATAAATAATAAAAATAATGTGACCTCACTGGAGTTACCTGGGGACACTTAACAATATATATTTTTTTTTCATGTGACAATATATGATACAAAGAAAACTTACTTTATATACAGAGATAATTTAAAAAATGTTCAGACAAATTCAAACACTACGTATTAATGTTTATATTCAATCATTTTTTATATTTGTTCTTTATTTTATAAAACGCACAATAAATGAAAAAAAAACAAAACATAGACTCTACATTTGTGGAGCAGTTGATTCAATATTGGTTTGGGTCAAAAGTCGGCAAACTGCGGCTTGCGAGCTATATATAAAATTTAACCAATAATGTCATACATATGAAACAAGGGGTAAAAAAAAGATAAGATTACCAATGAAGAAAAAAACAGAATCTCAAAACTCATTGTACAAGAGATTGAAGCTGTACAATGAGTTACCTAAAGAAATAGATAAAATTAAAATATTTCAAATTAATTTGAAAAGATATATAATGACGAAATTTTGATAAAAAAATTGTTATATTATCAAAAGTGTATATTAGTTCTTAAAATGTTATGAACTAACTTAATAAAGCATAAATAAATATACGGTTGGGGGGGCCGATAATTTTTTTTTCCGAATTTAGAAATGAAAGGGGTCTAAGATGCCTTTTGGATTACTCAGAATGCAAAAAATATTTAAAAAAATATTCGATACTACTTTTAGCCCTCAACCAGAGCTTGAAGTTTTCGAAAAAGTCGATTTTTTGCTCTAAGCCGGCTGTCATATCGAATTTAAGTAAGTAAATCAGTCCAATTAAATTTTATAATGTGCATAAATCTTATTAAATAAGCATCTAAGGGCGTGAGTTGCACTTTGTTTCGTAATAAATGGGTAGCATTGTTTTAATGGGCCATTGTTTTCGTCAATGGCGCTCGACGGAATCAGTTCCGCGGAGTGTAAACTTTTTGCATTTCGGTAGTTTTAAAGCGCGTTCGAACTTGTAATGAAGTGTTAAGTTATTTATTTACTGACAAAAAATAATTTTATCAATATAGATAATTAATAACAAAATGTTCAGACATTAATAAACTTCAAACCTCGGTTGAGAGCCAAAAGTAGTATGGAATATTTTTTTAAATAATTTATACGTTCAATGTAATTTAAAATGCAACTTTTTAGAACCCTTTTACTTTGGTGTCTAAAAAAATAAAAAACCTCATACATCATCGGCCAACTCTAATATACGGCTCTTTAATAATATACACGTGTATAAATATGTGTATATAAATATATGTACATGAAAATATTTTTTTTAAATATTTAAATTCAATGTATAGTAAATGTTAAAGGCAGTTTATGCCGTTCATGTAAGCATAAACAAATAATTTTCACATTTATAAATAAAATAAATTAAAATTATATTTGTTAAAAAGATTAACTTTGCGGTCAAACATTTTGACTAAAGCTAGTAAAAATTATAAATCTGCAAGTGATTTATGTATTTTTGGAAATACTATCGACCCATACACTACGGTGATGGTGAAGTTGGAGGTGTATTTTAGTATTTGCATGTTGATGTAGTGAGTGCCCTGATGAAGAGACGGGGACGTCTCGAAACCGGTAGACTATAAAAGTCGGTAAGTGGTTATATACTAATATTTAATAGAATTAGTTAAAATAAACTAACATTGATAAAATTATATATCTTGCAGTGTTTCCGATGTTTGCGTAGTTTCCCTTAAAATAGGGGAGAGTTTTGTTGGATTATCATCCTATCAATCAGCTCGGTAACTGGATTAGCACTGACGTAGTGTTTGTAGGGGGATGTATAAGGAAGAGGGTGTAAGGTGCTCTTTTCACTGTTGCAACCCCCTGCTTTAAAGTTAAAAACAAAAGAATTTAGGGGCTTTATTTTTAGTATGATTAGAATCATGATTTGTTCTTGTGATGTTTTAGTTAAATAAGTTATACTTAGGCTGATTATTTTATTTTAAATGTGCTTATGTTGTGGTGATAAAACGAAACCAAAACTTCTGTCAGTCTTTGCCAAATATTAATTGAATACCTGTGTCTAATCTCAAACGTTTCTTAATGTAAAAAAAATATTAATTTAAAAAGAAAACCAAAATATATTCCTCGGCACAGGTTTTCCTAGTGGGGAATAGGTACATTGTTAATTCAGTTATATTATGTATTGTAGTGAAATATTAAATTAATAAAACAAAATTTGGACATGTCAAAAGTCGGAACAATCATCATGCGAGCATTAAAAGATGTATACATGTAGACGAAGCGAGGGAATAAAGTAATGGTGTGTTTTTAAGTTAATTAATCAATCAAATGGCCTAGTCAAAATAGCACCAGTAAAATGTTATTAATTGAATCGGCATTCACTTCGTGAAACTTCTTTATAAATTATTATGAAAATGAAACTTTCTTATGAGTGTTGCACAATTTAATTATTTTATAAGAACACTACTACGGTTTCGGGAGAGCACTCCTCCCATCGACGGGTGATATAAAACTAATATTGTAAATACAGAATATTGTTCACTGTGTCATTATAGAATCTATGCAAAAAACAAACAATTTAATCAGTACCTATGTATAACATATTTTAAACATTTATTTATTTATTATCATTATATTACATACACAATATTATAATAAATACAAAGTTGCTTTGACTGCCTAACTACGGTTATTTACTCCGTTCTAAGACAGTAAAAAAAACAGTAATCAATATATGGAAACAGTTATAAAGATAGAAGACAAAGTGAAAAACTAAGTAAAAAATTGAGTAAAAACGTGGTAAAAATGTAGTAAAACATAGTAAAAATGTAGTGAAAAAACATAGTAAAAATGTAGTTAAAAAACGAAGCAAAAACATAATACTAACAAAGTAATAACATATATCGGGTTGTGGTCCCGTGGCTAGTGTTGCAGACTCGCGGGCCAGAGGCCCGAGGTTTAAACCCCACTCTACCCCAACTTGATTTCCATTTTCTAATAGTGAGTTACTTACAACTCGTTGAAAATAGTCACCAAAATTGAAATAATTATGTAAATTATAAGATGGATAATATATTTTTTTTAAATGTTTAAGTATTATTTAGTAAATGCCAAACTACACCTAGCAGGACAAAAGTAAAGTTTTTTTTTCAAATAGGGGCGGCCACTGGTAGGAATGCGGTTTTATAAATATAGTAAATGTGAATGAATATTATTTGAGCATTCTCCAACATTCCGTTAAAATTAATAAATGCGTAGAAATTAAAGGAATTTAAGGAAATCTGATTGGATCCATAGTAAAATAACATACTTTTTCGTATACCGAAAATGATGAAATCTATATCTACCTACCCGTCCTTAACATTTTCCTAGCGCAGTCTACGTAACAATAATTTCACGTCCGAGTGCCGAAAACAACATATTTTTTTTAGTACTAATCTAGCATCAAACAAGTGAAGTGCTTTCAACAAATCATTCAACAAGCGAGCTGTGCCAGCGTCCAGCTAGACCGCCAGCTCCATACAAGCTGTTCCAGCGTCTCACCACTGCCAGTCAGCAGCCGGGTTCCAGCACACGTAACGCCTCATCATCAGCAGGTTAGTGGAGTTGCGCAACCTTCCTTCCCCGACAATACAGTCCACTATCTAAATTTTCCTCCTAGGGCGAGGTATTCTTCACGACTTGTAAACTCCTCAACTAGATTAGTTTTATATCACCCGTCGATGGGAGGAGCGCTCTCCCGAAACTGTATAAGTGTTCTTGTAAGATAATAAAAAATGTGAAAGTGTGTGTCGAAATAGAAAAAAATTAATAATAACAAAATTTTACTTTCATAATAATTCAGCATAAAATGTTTTTGAATTATTTTGTTTAACTCCGTTTTAAGTAGGTATTATTATTAATTTTTAAATATTTTTCAGATTTTTTTAGACAAGTATTAAAAAATACAACTTAATTTTCATTTTTAGGAAAACCCCCTTAAATTAAAAATACACTTTACCATTTTAAACGTTGTGTAACATTCACCATTCTGCCTATATTTGTACATCTATATTCCTGTCGATTCTTCCATCTGTTGACGTTTGTGATGTTAAATAGTGAAATGTTACGCAGTGTATAAAGTTGCCACTTAAACCAGCCAATTACTACAACTACTACCATCACGCCATTTCTCCGTAGGGGTAGGCAGAGAGAATTGACCGCCACACACGTCTATCCTGGCATACATTTCTGGCTTCTTCCACATTCATACATCTTGTTATCCATGCCCTTTTGTTCTGTTTGCTTTTAACATGACCAGACTTAAGATTTTGGTTTATCTGATCATGCCACGTCTTCCTTGGTCGTCTTCGTCTCACGTTGTCGTTCATTTTCGCCATATTTACTTGTTTTACCATTCTTTCGTCGTCCATTTGTTCAAACCAGCCAATGATAGGTCATAAGCCCTGTAGATGTCTAGACATTACCTTCTCTAAAATGTTCTTCACCTCTGTTGTAATATTAACAGCTCCCAGGGAGTTGAATCCAGTCCTTGTCTACAAAAATTTGGACAAAATCAAAACATTGTTTCTAATTCTTGTTTAAAAAACATGATTAATATTTAGGACTAACAATAGACAGACAATTGACATGGACAACTCACATCAATAATGTTTTTAGCAAAATAGCAACATTATCGAGTCTTTTTTAAAAATCAAAAACCTTCTTCCAAAAACAGAAAAAAAGAAGCCTATGTCAAATCTCAAATATGTTATTTGCAACAACTATTGGGAACAGGAAACCAAAATGACGTAAACAAACTACAACGACTAAAAATTAAATATTGAAGCTAGTATATGACCTTCCTTATCTAACACCACCTAAAGGCCACTTTGGGGGCCACGTGAACTGAAGTACTCTCTTATGATAGAGAAAACCCAGAACAAGTAGATATCTCTAAATGAGAGAGTGCGGGTATTATCCTTGGCTCTACCCGACCGAGTTTCTCCAGGGTATGCTTGGCTACAACAGTTCAGAGACTAGAAGGAATGTGTATTTGGCTACACATTTTTATCGATTGTTGCGTGGTATGATCGATAATTCTGAGATTATGATGAGTATTGGTTTGTATGTTCCTGATAATAACCTAAGACAGCGTCAGCATAAATTGTTTCATATTCCAATATTTCGCAACAACCTGCATATGGTTATGCTTGTTTGAAGGGCTACCGCTATGCTGAACACCATCGCTCTGGATATTGATCTGTTCCATGTATCCGAAGGGGTTTTCCGGAGCAAGATTCTCCTACTACTTTGACATGAGTCACTTTCGTGTATTTTTTTTCTTTTTTATAATGTGTACGTATTGTATATATGTTTGTAATGTATTTGTTTTATTTAAAATAAATGAATTGAATTGAAAGAACTCTTTTTATTATAACTAAACAATCAAAGTAAAATAAAAATAATCAGAAATTTTAAGCGGGAAACATGCGTCTAGTAATAACAAATAAAATTGACAAGAAGCGGATAGATCCCTTGGTACATACACTACGCATCTATTATCATCTACGAGGGAACAGCAAAATGTGAACCAAATGTTTTTACAGTTATTTACTAGGAAAACGACAATATATCCTGTAAACTGCATACCAAAATAAAACAGGGACCCTTCAAGTTCGTCTATCATCTTGTTAACCTTAATAATAAGTTAAGGAATGCTATCTTTGTTTAGTTTTTATATTTTACTTTTTGTGCTGTTACATGTTCACTTAATTGCCATACTTACTAGTTCTTTGCTTAATGTATTAATATTGTGTTTTGTTTATTATTTTTATTGTTTACTTTTTAAAATCATTCTTATGTTATTGAAATTCCATTCGTCGATGCGTTTTGTAGCTGCAAGACTTTTTGTGATGTTAGCTATCTTATTATATTTATCATATTATATGAATGTTATCAACTATCAAATATCTAAATTTAATAAATGGGGTCTAGAATTTTAACCGTCCATGCGCTCAGTAGCAGTAAGACTTGTTGTTATCTAACTTCTATTTCTATTAATTTGCTTTTTATTTAGTTTTTTTAAAAAATATCACTTAAACTCTAAACTTCATTGTCAAATATTAAAAAAAAAAGTGTTAGTAAGTGTTAAACTTGTTGTTAGTTAGTTCCATGCGCTCTGTAGCTGCAAGACGTGCTGTTATCTAGCTCCTATATATCATGATTGTCATATATATCAATATTGGAGACGAGGAACTAGAATCCCAACCGTCCATGCGCTCTGTAGTTGCAAGACGTGCTAGGATATTTATTTATTGTACAGCGCCCTTGAGGTGATTTTGACAAAACTGGCGCAATATAAATTATCCAAACTTTATTATTTTTATTATAATTTAAATCTTAATTAACTTTTTCAACTAGAATCATTAAAATTTATTCATAAGTTAGACAATGATATCATTATAGACAAAGAACTAAGCATTTAGCCGGCGGTTGGCAAGCCAAATGTCAAGAAAAGAAGTCGTCACAGTAATTGTAATTTAATTTTCACTTCTTGTATTAGATACTCCTTATTATTTTGCAAACGCAGTATATTGCATTATTTTTCATTGTAAATGCCGATTTTTTAATTTTTTTTTTCCTATTCAATTTTATTTATTCATATTATTTTTTTTTTTTTACTCAAAAATTTCATAAAAAGTACATGTTTTTGTAAAATTCTAAACATATCTACTTTTGTTGTTGTTTATTCATAAGAGTTTGTATAATTTTTAATACGAGTACATGAAAAAGAAAAATAAAAAGAAAAAAATTTTCGCTTAAGAACTGTATTTATTTAAGAGAAAACAAAAAACAAACTTACACGAGCGTTGCCTTAAAGATTACACACGCGTTGACTTATGACTGCGATAACTTAAGCATGTTCATTATTGTTTATTGCGATCGCTCAAATGCTTACCATGTTTTTAAGCACGTCGATAGTTATTTGTGATTGATCTTCTGACAAAACTAAAGAAAAGACTTTTCAAAAGATGTAAAAAATGTTATTATCAACAACAGAGTATGAATAAAAATTTTATATTTTTTTTGTAAAATGAATGTAATAATCCGTAAGGGTTAGAAAAAAAAAATTCCACGAAAAAATCTATTTTATGCACCATAATAAGTAATAATGACATTTTCTGTGAGGTACGAAACGCACTTTTAAAATGCTTTTTGTCTTTTGCTACCGCCTTTTGATTCTATAATCCATACATTTTGGGAGGTTTTGGGTAAAATCCCATGTTTGCTAAACATGGTAATAGGATTATGGTTGTTGGGAGTGTTAATAGTAAAGCATTATTACAGTGGACAATAGGAAGCGATATTAGCTGGATTAAACATATTGCTAATGGAAAAATGCGCAGATGGCGATATTCAGAGATTATACGATAAAATTACTGACATTGATTTGAATAATATTAACATTGTTGTGGAGCATGTTTATGCATTTTAAATTATTGCTATTATAAAAATAAAAGACGACATCACCATCATCAAACCCCTACCCACGTCTGATGATGCATAAGGCACTTAATTATTCAATCAAATGCAGCGTATCTCAATTATGTGTGATATATAAAAAGAGCTGATCACTTAAGTAAGAAGAACGAAAATTTAAAGATAATATGCATGAGGGCAAGATGAGCAGTCTTACGTTTCAGGTAGTAGTTTATTTTTTTTTAAATTTAACACTGTATATACATATACACTTTTTATATAATAAGGGCGGGCATATTGCCTTGAGGCAATTTCTTCCTTCCTACCCGAACCGTTCAGTTAAAGAATTACAAGTAAATGGACATATTTAGAAGATTAAATCTTACAATTTTATACAAAAATCAAAAACAATGATTGAAAAAATGAAGTTTTCATAAAAAAAAAAATATATTATAGAAATAAAAGACGAGTGATACATTAATCCACAAATTTGGAATATCCAGTGGCCGGTTTCATTGCTTTCGCGACATCTTCGAGACTGGTATCTTTATCAAGGAGTTCAATGTATTTATACAAAACAGAGGTAATGATAGTGAATTAAAAATTATATGAAAGTAAATTAAATAAAGTAATTTTTATTTTAAAGATCAATATCATTTTTTTTTCGGGTTAACTAATGAGTTGAAATAATGCTATTTTATTGAGTTACAATATTTTATTTTTATTTTTAATGAAGTATCACTCGTCTTTTATTTCTATAATAAATGACAAAGGAACTTCCATCAATAATTTTCACTTAAAAACTTATTTTTTTTACAAAAAAAATAATACTTTACTGTGTAGAGAGGAGATGGGATGGAAAAGTAAGAAGAAGGATAAAGAAACAACTTAAATATTTGTATAGTGACATTTCAATATTGACTTAAATGTAAATAATAAAGGGGCGTCTTTAACATTAGTGGGTAGATTATTCCACAGTCGAGCAGCTTCCACTGAGAAAGAGCAGGCAAGAAAATTAGAGCGATGAAAGGGTATTAAGAGGGTTTTCTCGTTACTAAAACGCAGAGATATTTTGTGTTGTGATAGAGGTTGGAAGAGTTCTCTCAGATTAACAGGTAAAGTGGTTAGTTCAGGGACCATACAATATTCCAGCGTAAGAACACCTTGGAGTAATAGGAATCGAACATGATATATATTGCACAGTAGGCAAAGGCCCTTACCGCTTTACCACGAGCCAAAAAAAAGCAATAGAGGAATTTAATCTTCTAAATAAATATATTAAAAAATACTTTAAATAACAATAATAATCAATAATTTGCCATAACATAGAACACCCCCGCAGTAAGTATTAGCACGTCATATTGGATAATATTAATAATCCCCCATGTTTAATATTTTTCCATGGTAAATTACTATCATAATAACTTATACCAATATCGATAAGCCACCCCCATAACCACAGATAAAACCTACCCTTGACATTTTGAAAAGAATAATCCTCTCGCATTTTAATAGAATATAAATTTTGTTTACTTATTTATAATAAAATTGTAATAAGCTTTAAAAACAAATATTTTTTAATGTTTTTAAGAAAAATCAAATACTAATATCTTCGTAATTGTTTTCGTTCGAATAATTTAAAAAACACATAAAGTTCTTTCCTAAAATTAAGACAATGGTTTTAGTCCCAACACTTATGTATGGAAGTGAAACATGGAACTGGCAGAGAAAGGATGAAAGCCGAGTAAACGCGGTTGAAATTCGATCTCTTAGACGAATGGGTGGGAAATCAATGTATGACAGGGTTACGAATGATGAAATCAGGCGAGAGTGTAAATTTGAGACAAGTATAATTGATAAGATTAAGAAAGGGTCTCTGAGATGGTGTGGTCACGTAGAACGAATGGACGACGAAAGAATGGTAAAACAAGTATATATGGCGAAAATGAACGGCAACGTTAGACGAGGACGACCAAGGAAGACGTGGCACGATCAGATAAACCAAAATCTTAAGCCTGGTCATGTCAAAAGCAGACAGAACCGAAGGGCATGTATGACAAGATGTATGAATGTGGAAGAGGCTAGGATTGTATGCCAGGATAGACGTGTGTGGCGGTCCATTCTCTCTGCCTACCCCTACGGGGAAATGGCGTGATGGTAGTAGTAGTAGTAGCGAGGTTTTATAGTGAGATTTGTGTCAGGGACCTGATGAATAGACGGATACACCTTGAAATGCGTAGACATAGATAAGCAAATTCCGAAAGAATTAAATAGAGCAGTGTTTATTTCATTTATTTATTTATACTTTTACATTGTTTGTATTTTTTTATACAGAATAATGTTCCCTCACTGGGGTGTCCCGTGCCGAGAGAAACATTTTACTAAATGTGAAACATGCTTAAGATTAGCTATTTAACAAAGTAAACGTAATAATAACAATAAAAAAAAACATAATTAATCCAATTAACCTAATTTTAATTAACATAATAAACAATAAAAAACTAAAATATTCATAAAAAACATTACCAATTTATATAGACCAATGAAAAAACTTACACACATTTTACCTATTTGGCTTGATCCACTCATCGATCCGTGCGCAACCCACCTCCACTATCCATTTCTTAATAGCAATTTTATATTTTGAGAACGTACTAATTGTCCTTATGGATAATGGAAGTAGATTGTACACTTTAAACGAGTAGTAGGCCAATCCTCTTTGAACGAAGGTTGTATTTATTTTGTTGCATTTTTTTGCATGCGTAGATAGAGTGTAGACCCTTAAAAACAAATATTTACTTTTTTCCTGTCAGGAATCCAACCTTGAACCGCATGACAGGCAAACGCGTCAACCACTGGAATTTTACCTAAGAGTCAAAAACACTCGTCCGTATTTCACAAACAGAACTGTATTTTTCATGCGCTTAGACACAGAAAAATAAATATAAAATAAAAAGTCAGGCTATGCCTAGTTTGTCAGCAGATAAAATACTAATCTCACCGATCAATAAAGGTTTCAGATCTTTAGCTTCGAAATATATATATATTTTTAGAAGAATTTTTAGAAATATGTATGTTAAAACATAGGTAGAATAGTGAATTTTACAAACTGTGTAAATAAGCAGAGCATAAGCCCTGCAAATGCTAAGACTTACTTCCACATTTCCTCGGCATAAATGTTTCAATATCAGTTGAAATATTAGCTATGTTAAGATATAAAGTGATTGAAATTTATGTACACTTGCTGGGTCTGATTAACCGTGTAATATTATTCAGCGCCATGTTTGGGGTAATTCTGGTAATGTTAAGATTCGAGGAAGGGTGGATTCAACCCCTAATGCTTAGTAAGGGTTTTTAGTTGTACCCATAATGGTTGAAAGTTGTAACATATGCGCATGGAAAAATGTTCTATTGCTGTTTCTTTTATATAAACTATCGGATATTTTTTATTTCAGTTATTTTACAAATTGCTGGGTGAAAAAGCTACTTCTAGTCAGTTTGTGGTAACCGGAAATTTTCTAAGGTTAAAGTTATCTGAGGTTAGGAAATGATCGCCCGATAATCACTGCCTCTTTTCATATTTTAAAAATTATATGTGCGTATTGCTTAGTGATCTAATTTGATTATATCATTTTCTCGCAAAATTATTTTTTTATATTACGTATATATTTGTCTCGGGAATCAATATTTTGTCATTTGCGGAGATCCCGATGGACAAAATATTTCATCAAAAATGATCTTATATGTGTAATAGTGAGAATACAATATGTTTCACAGGCAAATACTCTTGCTACTGGAGGGAATTTTACCTAATTTTACCGCACTATCCTGGATTAAAACTAAAGATATGAACTCATTATTTCTTTGATATAATTTGTTGCCTTTTAATGATACGGAATATTTTTATGTTTTTTTTAAAATATTTTTTATTTCCTTTTTTTATTTTAATTACTATAAAAGAAAGAAAATGCCTTATAATCTTTTACAGAATATTTTCTTTTCTCTTTCTTATGCAACACCATAATATTATAACGGTCTTTTTATTATAGGATCAAAAATTCATAAACATTTCTTGTGTATCAACAAACAGGCCATGCCTTTGTGGGATTTTTTTGTTTACTATTTTTACTGTTAATATGCATTTCATTGCAATGTAAGTATCCTTTATTTTTTTTAAAACTCTGTCTTACCTCTTATATATATTGTAAAAAAAACAAAAAAATTTAAATAATAAAAAATGAAAAAAAAAAAAAAACTATTAAAAACTTGTAAATAATTCGTTAGCTCGCGGTGATATAACATTGTGTTACCACAAGCCAACCAGAAACTGTTGGGTGTTTTATGCAAATTGAAAAATGCTGTTTTTGTGATCAACACTATTTTTAGGAGGTGATTATTATAGTTTTTTGTATGAAATCGGCATGGCTGTTTTTAGCAAAACGTATAATTGACCTTACTGCACCCTATAAAACCAATATCTTTCCTATTTTTGTTCATAATTTTCAAAAAGCTATAAATAAGAACTGAGAGTGCGGCTAGGAATAGATCGACAGGTAAAAATCGGATATTTACTCAGTGAAAACCAAATGCCACTTGTAAAACGCCTGCATTACACCTATTCTCCTCCACGGATGCGAATCGTGGCACCTGACTACGGCCCAAAACACTAAAATTCTGAGTATCGAGAATAAGCGTCTCAGAAGAATTTTGGGTGTGCAGTGGTTTCAGTTTGTAAGAATGAAGTAATAAGAGAACAGACGCAGCAAACTCCCGTGGCAACTGTTACCAAGTGGAGGCGATACGGTTGGCTTGAGCCTTAACCACGCTTGCCTACTTTACGAAGCATCAGGTTCTCGACGTTCTGGACGTCCATTGCTGACTGTTCGTCGGCAGTTCTTGTCGGAACTACGGGACGTGAACCTGACTTGGGAGAATGCACAGGAGCTGGCAGCCGATAGAGATGCTCGGAGGATCTTCGTGGACACTTTAACTAGGGAGCGGACATGGAATGATAGAAATATATTTATTTGAATTTATTTCAACAGATAGGAAAAACATTTTTGAGAAGAAATATGGAAGTCTAGGCATTTACAGGGCTTATGACCCCTCATTGGCTGGTTTAAGAAGCTTCAATAAATTTAAATTAGGGCGAAAATCTAGCTAGTCTGCAAGCATTTGGACATACCTAAACATTGTTGGATATTTATTTAATTTATAAACAATGAAAAATTATAAATGTAGAATACACAGAAATATTTTTCATCAATTATGTGTTTACACTAATATAATTCCATTTAAATAATATTAACAGTATGAATTATTTCAATTCAAATTAAATTATTCTAAAAATTATTTCATTTATATAAAATATGTCATACTTACACATACATGTAAACATTAATGAAATAATATTTATTAACATAAATTAAAGTTAAATTATTGTCAAAAATTCATTCATTAAATAAAAAACTTACTTCTGCCTTACTGTCCATGCGCTCTGTAGCTGCAAGACGTGCTGTAATATAACTCCTATATATCATAATTGGAGACGAGGAACTAGAATCCCAACCTTCTATGCGCTCTGTAGCTCCAAGACGTGGTGGGATATTTATTTATTGTATAGCGCCCTTCAGGTGATTTTCATAAAAATTAAACTTTATAAATTATCAATACATTTATATAATAAAACATGTGAAATGAAATAAAACATTCAATGTAAATTATTGTGAAAACTAATATGTTTCATGTCTAGTGGTTTAGTGGTTATCGCGTTTGCTTGCCGTACATGAGGTTAACGCGAAATAATTATTCAGAGTAAGTTTTCACAACAATGTTTCGTGTAAATGCCGAAATAATTTATGTGTATTCCTATTTTCCTGCATTTTTTATAACTTTTTTTAATGTCAAAAAAGTAAATTATGAAATTAACAGTGATTACTAACACCCGGACAGTTCGTAACAATACGGATGACGTCACTAGTTCATATGAATCAACCAATGATATGAAGGCTGTGAAGGATATCCAGTTTGCTTACCTTAAACGAACCAATTGGGAGAACTGACAGAGAAGAACCTTTGATGCCACACGCGGAGTTATTTCAGAAATACAAAATCAGCGCTGTAAATACAATATACTAAAAAGATGATAAAAAAAAAAGTTTTTTTTTTATTTATTTACAATTTTAAAAAACCCGTTAGGGTTACATTAGAAATTAAATATTGTCTAGTCATTTTATGTCTCGTCTAGTCTAGTTAGTTCAGTCATCATGTGCTTTTTCAGATTGATTTTAAATTTGTCTCCAGTAAAAGTTTTCAAGTAGTAAGGTAGGTCGTTGTAGTGTTTAAGTCTATTATGTAGTATTTTTGACTGTCTTGTGTTTGTCTTTGCTTTTTCAATATGATAGTGTTGTTGTTGTCTGGTGTTATATTTGTGTATGTCAGCATTTTTGGCTAATATTATGTCGTCGTCTTGTATGTTTCCCAGCGTTATTTTGTGCACAATTTTTAAGGTCTCAATTTTAGTCGAGTAGTTTATGTCAAACTGGTGTGTTTTTTTGTACAGTTCAGTCGTAGATGTCAGGTAGGGTAGGTTGTATGTTAGTTTAAGAATTTTATTTTGTTGTCTTTGTATTCTTGTTATGTCTGTCTTGTTACCAGTTCCCCAGAAGGCGATCATGTAACTCAATTTACTTTTGACATAGGCTTCGTACATCATAATTTTTTCCTTTCTCGGTATAAAATCTTTAATTTTGTAGAAGAGGCTATGTTGTGATGCCATTACTTTAGTGAGTCCGTCTATGTGTTTTATCCATTTTAATTGTCTGTCCATTGTGAGTCCTAGGTAAAAAGTTTAAAAGTTTCGTTGTTTAGTTAAATTATCTATTTACACATCAAAAAATATATTTAAAAATTAATTTCTTAATTGTAATATAATAATCATTAAATAACGCACCTAAAAGCTTTTCATTATTTTAAAGAAATTTAAAAATACCTCAAATTGACATCAATCCAAATTTAATATCTTCAAATTGCCTTAAAACACTAACAATAATAACCCCCGTTGTGTCCGCCGCCGTATTCAAACGTCAAAATAGATTTAAAAATAGAACGGAAGAATTGAAACAAAAGAACGTGGCCGCCAGACAAATGACGTTTGACGTTTTGCATAGTCATTGATCTTCTGTTCATTGGATTACTTATGTTTTGAGTGGCCCGGTTTCCTACCCCTGCAATTTGTATCTGCCGGCCCCTATTAGGACCGCTAACCCTATATTAGAGGCCCTGAGTGGCTTCCTCGAGGGTTGTCGGGTTAAGTTCTATTTCTTCCCCTTCTGTGATTGTTGTTTTTTGTTTGATGCATTCAAATAATTTATTTTATTAGTACACTATTTAACAGATAACTGGACATACACACATATATAACATCATCAGCATTCCCTTTCTGATCCTAATGGTGCATAGGGCGCTGCAATGATACACCAATC
Organism: Micrasema longulum; assembly: GCF_059751315.1. Lineage (NCBI taxonomy): Eukaryota > Metazoa > Arthropoda > Insecta > Trichoptera > Brachycentridae > Micrasema > Micrasema longulum. The sequence continues at coordinate 269,525 of NW_028278465.1, forward strand.
GCAGCGTATTTTGATCATTTCTACATGAAGATGAGATGATCAGTCTTAGGCTTCGGATGCCAGTCTGAGAACTATGAAATATTCTAGTGTAAAATCACCCTTTCAAATAAATATTACATCTCAACCATGTCGGGAATCGTTCCCAAGACCTCTTGCATGGTAGGCACACGCGTAAACAATTACACTACGAGGCCAATATAAATAACATACAAGATGTACTACTGCTACCATCACGCCATCCCCGTAGGGGTAGGCAGAGAGATGGGACCGCCACACATGTCTATACTGGTATACATTCCTAGCTTCTTGCAGGTTTCGAGACGTACCCGTCTCTTCGTCAGGACACCAATTAAACAAACCGGTAGACATAGAAAAGTCGGTAAGTTGTTGTATACAAATATTTAATATCATTTAGTTAGATGTTTGACCACAAAGTTAATGCTTTGAAAATTTATGTAAAATTTTAAGTTGTTTTAAAACTCTGAATAAAAAAATGACAAAATGTGTTTTAGTATGTTGCAGTTCCGGAATTTTCGTGTTATTTGTTAATAAAGTTAATGTCAGTTCATAACAATAAGGAAGTTCAGTGCTATGAGAAATTGGTTATGAAAAAATGATTCCTAAAACGTGGTAAAAACTAGAGCAATTAATTGTACGGCGAATATTCTCGAAAATACATTAAAAGTTAATGAAAATGTTTTTTATAAAATATACTACTTTTTACTTTATTATTTTTTTATGTACCGATGTAATGTTGCTATTGCTATCTCAAATGGTTTTCACGTTGTAAATTTTTGTTTGTTTTTTTTAATATTTTATTTTTATTTAATTGTTTAATTTAATTTATTTATATCTTTTGTTTATTTATTTATTTTTTTATTTCATATATTTATATATTTATGATATATTTTTAATGATATATTTTATATTACGCGTTAACATCACCATAACATAACGATTGTTTTTGTAATACAATTTTTTTTTTTTAATGTTAATAAATAAATAATTAACAATGTTATGAGTATGTCCAAATGTTTGTAGACATGCTGAATTTCCTCCCTACAGAGTTATTTAGATCAAAATTTGTTATTTATGTTGGAACAAATTTAGATCTTAATAACTCCCTAGGGAGGAAATCCAGTCTGTCTACAAACATTTGTACATACTAAAAACATTTTTGATTAAACTAATTGCTAAAAGAAGTAAAAACATTGAATATTGTTTTCAGGCGTTGCCTAGTATGTGAATTGGTTCAGCCAAATAAATCTTAGCTACATGATAAAGGTTTTAGCTTTTTTACTTCACAGAAGTTAACAGATGGAAAAATTGAGGAAATGTGGTTATTTAAAAATGGGCAGAATAGTGAATGTTACACAGTGTGTAAAGTGGCCACTGAAACCAGCCAATGTCAGGTCATAAGCCCCGTTAATTCCTCGACTTCCATATTCGTTCTTAAAAATGGTTTCTCTCTCTGTTGAAGCAAATTTAGATTTAAATAAAATTAACAGCTTAATAATGATTTAAAAAATTTAAAGAGTGACATGACATTCATGGACGACCTTAGTACCCAGTGGCTGGCATTGTGTCCGATCGTCTTCGCTCCTGATACTATAGTACTTCTAAAGCGGCAGATCTTTGATAAAGTGCGAACAAAAGTCCCAAATGTCAGATTCAAGCTAATATCTTTCTTAGATCATCGCGGAGAACAGAAATCAAATGAAAGCGAGTGGCTGCAAAATGTTGACGTAAGAAAATATGAAAACAGCCATAATTTTTTTTACAAAACTTTTATGAGTTCTTAATAACTGAGCAATGAGAGGATCTAAAAATATAAGTATGGAAAATAAATCAAAAGCAATGTCCCAGAACTGTACTGAACTGGGTTATTCAATTTAATTCAATTAATTTATTTTAAATAATACACACATTACAAACTACAAATTCGAGACGTACATATTATAAAAAGACAAAAAATACATGAAGAGACTCTTGTCAAAATAGTACGAGAATCCTGCTCCGGAAAACCCCCTCGGATACATGGAACAAATCAGCATCCAGAGCGATGTTGTTCAGCATAGCGATAGCCCCCGGAATATGAAAAAATCTATGCTGACGCTGTTTTAGGTAATTATTAGGAACATACAAACCAATGCTCATCATAATCTCAAATTAATCGATCATACCGCGCAACAATTAATAAAAATGTGTAGTCAAATACACATTCCTTCTAGTCTCTAGACTGTTGTAGCCAAGCATACCCTGGAAAAGCTCGGTCGGGTAGAGCTAAGGATAATATCCGCACTCTCTCATGTAGAGATATTTAAGAAACTTCTTTTGGATTTTCTCTATCATAAGAGAGTACTTCAGCTCATGTGGTCCCCATATCATCGAGCAACTCTCGAGTCTCTGTAAAGAGTTCTCAGTACGCGGGTATTTTCAAAAACCCTGGCAGTACGCAGAACAAATCTTAACATCTTCAATGCATTACCACTGATTGTATCTTTGTGTTCATGAAATGTCAGGGTACTCACAAATCTAATGTTATGGTATGTGCAATGGAGTAACTTACCAATAACTAATAACTTCAAAGTCACAAAATTCATCACAATCACAAATATATGAAAAAAAAGGGTTTATCTGTCAGTAGGGTCGCAGTGAGTCACATCTTGCTGAGGGGTGTGATTCTATAAAATGCTGCAAATGCCCAGTTGCATTCTACCGGCGGCACGACTGATTTGTCCTACTTGTTAGCGTCAACGTCGTGAACCCTGGGCAATGGGATTACACTCATGCCGGTGTGATCACAGCAGATAACGAGATGGTGAAAGGCTAGTTTCTGGCGCCTCAAAACCAAAACTAACCAGCTAGGAAAAGGTAACCCCGACAGAAAAATCCACGAGAGAAGTCAACGGGAAACCACTCTGGTCATCTTTTCCAAGGAATCGCTATGGCGAGTACATTCAAAAAGCAGTTGTCCTGGCTGCGGAATATAAGAGAAGCGCAGGACTGAGATGCTTCTGCTGTAGTTATTACCATCGTCGCGTCGAGTAGACCTGACAAGGCACCACAAGAAGAAGATAGAAAAAAAACATTTATAAAGAAAAAAAAATCAAACAAAAGGTTAAGAAATACATGCAAACAACTTATTTATCAAATATTAAAATAATAATTTAAAAACTGGGATAAGTTAAGTACTGAATACTTATAATAAAATTAAAGTGATCTGATAATAATATATCCACAAAAAATAATGAATGAATTCAGTTAGTCAACAATGATGTGTGTAACCAAATGTATGTAGACAAGGCTGGATTTCACCGAAAAAATAATTTTATCAAGATTGATTTATTGCATCACAGAGGAAAACCATTTCTGAGAAGGTGAAATGGGAGTCTAGGAATTTACAAGGGTTATGCCCTGTCATTGACTGGTGTATGTTATCACTCGACCCACTGTATAACATTTACCATTCTGTCTATATTTGAACAGTGAACATCCAAATTTTTTTACCTCTTTCATCTGTTGACTCTTGTGAAGTAAAATTTGATTACATTATTATTTTTATTATGAATGTTGAGAATGGTGAAAGTTTCACAGTTGTGAAATGGCTACTTAAACCAGCCAACGACAGGTCATAAGTCCTGTAAATATTTAAGCTTTCATATTTTCTTCTCGAAAATGTTTTTATAATACTGAAATAATTTTACGCGCTCTCTTTTGAGTTTTGGAGAACAGTTCGATAGTCGAGCTCACGTCTTCATTAGCCCCGCAAGGTTTGACAGGTATTGTGTGATAGTGACGGGTCAGTCGGAGCTGTCGATTTCGGTTCCAAGCCGTTCTCTGCATGCTCCGCGGGGACAAACTTTTTAGGTTCAAGGTAAAAACAAAAACACTTCTTCAACTCTTAAAATGCTGTGTAACAAAATGTTTTTACATGCGGTGATGTAACATCGTGTTACCTCTGGCAAAAGACAGAAAAAAATATAATGTTTGAAGCCTATGTAAAAACTAAAATATGTTATACGCAACTACTATGGGGAACAGGATATCAAAATGATATAAACAGACTAGAAAGACAACAAAAAAACATATTAAAGTTAGTATTTGACCTTTCCTTTTATATTTCAAAATATGTTGAAATTTTTGTTGGTTTGGATATGAGTTTATTATTACAATTGATATTTTGATGTTATTCTTGTACTTATATTTTTGTTGTCTATTGTTTATATCTATATTGTTATTCCTTTCTGTTTAAGTTTTTCTTATGTTTATTAATGTAACTTGTTTTTGGCCGATGTTATCAAGTTTTGGTAGAAGGCCCTAATAAAGAATTTTTTTTTTTTCAAAAATGTTTACAAAACAGTCTTAAATTAAAATCCTGCTGAGTTGCATACATACAACTCGTCAGCAGGTTCTTACAATTTGCTTCGATTACTCATACTTAACCTACATTAATAACAATTTTACTTAAAAAATATTACAAACCTATTACATTATCAAAAATTAAAAACTATCACTAATACAAAAAACTTTTTTCTATTAACCATAATTTGAGCAAACGTATCACTCCTGTATTTAACTCAGTATTTTTAATATTGTTTGGTAACATGTTGAATATTTTAGGTATACTGTATTGCAGTGTCCTTTTGCCATATTTATTGCAATATCTAGGAACAGCTAGCCGTTCCATACTAGTAAACCTGGTGTTGTAATCATGTACAAACTAGTGTTTATACTCGCATGAGTGCGACGCACGATGACAAATTAATTTGTACCAAAGTAGAGCTCTAACAGATAATTTAATACAGATTTATACATCGATGATATTTAAATATTGTGCCTCTGGCGGTATACATATTTATGTAGTAGCAATTTAATCATAGAATTTTGTAAAGTTTTGGTAAAATTTTTATTAGTTTTACTTGATAACCCCCAGGAATGTTTTTTTTATTTTTTTAATTTTTTTAAATTTTTTAATTTTTTTGTATTTATATATTTTTTGTTTTTTTTAAGAGGTAAAACAGAGTATTTAAAAAAAAGAGGATAATTACGTAGCAATGAAATACATATTAATAGTAAAAATAGTAAACAAAAAACCCTACAAAGGCATGGCCTGTTTGTGGGTATACAAGAAAATGTCAATGAGTTTTTGCTTCTATAATGAATAGACAGTTATAATATTTTTCTGTAACGTAAGAAGATAAAATAAAATAGTATTTAAAAGATTATATGTTTTTTTTATAGTAATTAAAAAAGGAAATAAAAAATATTTAAAAAAAAACATAAAAATATTCTTTATTATTAAAGGACATCAAAATATATCGTAGAAAAAAAGAGTTCATATTTTTTGTTTGTATCTAGGAAAGTGCGTGTTTTTTAAAAGAAGGAAAATTTGATTGTTTGGAATCAATGAAATATTATTAGTAAAAAAAGAATTTTAAAAATTTGGTCCCATAAAATTAAAATGTCTTTGTGCGAGTTAATACCAGTACATAAATTTCTCTGCTTTGTATTTAATTCTTTGTTGTATATTTTCATGTGAACTGATTAAGATATGCTGATCATTACTATCTCATAACATCCTCATCTCATGTCAATACCTTTGTTATTGAAAGGTTCATTGCGGTTTGCAGGTGTCATAAAGCCCATCTTCTAAACGGCGGCTTAACCAAAGAGATTACCCAAGATATCTGATCTTTGATCATCTGTGATCATTCTAAGAACAGGTAGGCAGAAAATAGGAAAACTTTTGACAAAAAAACCATCGATGAGGTAGTTTAGTGGTTTTTTCAAATTTATTTTTTTGTTAATAGACTATCAAAAGAAACTAAAAAAAATACAGTAAGTATTCTTGATACTCTTGTCGGATTTTGTATACGGTATATCTTTGACCGTCGCAAATTCGACCACATAGCCGAATATCGCACGCAACTACACTGTCTCAGTACCAGGTATAGAAAAAACATTCACATTCTATCACTTCTTCACAATATTTTAAATAATCCCATTTCGCCTGTTTATCTGAGAGAGCTCTTCCACCCTCTATCACAACACGAAATATCTCTTCGTTCTAGTAACGAGAGAACCCTTTTAATACCCTTTCATCGCTCTAATTTTCTTGCCTCCCCTTTCACAGTAGTACCTGCTCAATTGTTTAATAATCTACCCAATAATGTTAGGCCCTCCTTTATTTACATTAATTTTACTGGATTTAAATACAAACAATATTTACCCTTACTATGGCGAAGAATAATTAAACGAAAGAAAGTGATGCCAATACCACAATAAATCTGTTTTAGTGCATAAGAAAGAGCATAAGAATAGAAATTATAACAAAAAAGACGAAGACACTGTTCTATGGCCAGTGTCTGTGTGAAAGGGACGAAAACGAAAGAAAAAATCCGTTCAATCAGACGGTTATTGGGTTTGCTGAATCCAGCCCTTGTCTACGAAAATTTGAACAAACTCAAAATATTGTTGTTAAATCCACCCGGTCCACGGAGAAGTATAGAAATTAAAAATAAATTTGCTGGCGTTGCCTAGTAGGTATGTCGGTGAAATAATTCAATCAGATGAATCTCATCTGCAACAATAAAGGTTTTAGCTCTCAAACTTCACAAACATCAACGGATGAAAGAATTGAAGGTATATAGATGTTAAAATATGGGCAAAATGGTGAATGTTACTCAGTGAGTAAAGTGGCCACTTTAACCAGCCAAATACCGTGGTGTTATCATTGATAGGAATTTTCGTTGGGAGGCTCAAGTCCAGTCACCAGACTCTAGGTTGAGAAAGCTGTGCCATCTATTCTGCTCTCTTAGACACATTCTGGATATTGGCACTCTCAGGAGTGTGTATTTTGCTCGGTTTTAGTCCACTGCAACATATGGAATAGCTGGCTGAGAGGGGGGGGGGGGGGGGGGTTGTGCGGCATCAATTTTAAAGCCTCTCATAATTTCACAGAAATTATTATTGAGAATTATATAAATATATATATATATATATATATATATATATATATACATTTTTTTGTACCACAACAGGCTAGGAGTCCTAATTACAGTGGTGAATTACATCACAGAGCACTCAGGCTTGAGAAAAATCACATTTTTAATTTTCGTGTTCTCACCGAGAATCGCACCCGGAACCTTCCGTGCGTGAGTCAAGCGTCTTGACCACTACACCACGGAGGCCGCCCTTCAATATACCCGTCGGAGCGGTTGTTCCAATACATGAAGGTTCTGGGTATGAGACAACTGTACCTAAAAGAAGCACTTTTACACTTCTGGTCGAACAATAAGGAGAGGTCTCAGCAAAATGTCCGCACGAGGTTTTCCTAGAGCATGAATTATGTCATACCTAAAACCCGTACGACTTTTGCTCAGAGACATTTCTCATTTATCGCACCGAGAGTGTTCAATAAATATTGAAGAGAGCTGAATACGCTCTTCCGAAATCGGAAGAGCGTATTCAGCTCTCGAGGACAAAAAAAAATTTCAAGAAAGTAGTTAAGGACTGAATTGTCCTTAGTGGGAGGGATTTGAGTGGGAAACTCCTTTATGATTTTCCGAAAGTTTGAGTCTACTGTTTACCATATTGATGAGCTATATATATATATGTATTTTTTCAAATAATTATTTTTAATGTTTCTGATCCTATATTTGTGGTGATATACTAATGTGTCTGTGTCAAAATATTGCTCGTCCCATCTCAACACAGGACTTTTAGTCCCATGGAGTTGGGACTTATGTCTCAAATAATGTACAATAAACTTATGTATGTAAATAAATAAATAAATGACAAGTCATAAGCCCTGAATATGCCTATACTTCTATATTACCTTCTCTAAAATGTTCTTCATCTCTGTTGTAATATGTTAACAAAAAAATAGTGAAGCCCAAAGGGACGATACTTCTAGATATCCAAGATCTTATCAACTGAGTATCGAAGGGCCGATCAACTGAGGCCTGTAGGAAAGATGTAACGAAGCCCGGAGGGTCGATTAAATTAGGCCCGAAGGGGCAAATTTTCTAGCATGCAACAGTCGGTGACTGTTGCATGCTAGTTTGGTTTTTTTTTCTATTATTTTAAAGCTGATTGAAATGCCCTGACTCGACTATCAATTTTCTCAATATGTTTTACACTGCGGTGTATAGTATAAAGGTGTACGTCAATCATTTGAGACACCTCCTTTGTTAGAAGTAAGGATCGGAGGTCCTTAGGAAAACAGGGATATTTTACATTCTACACGCGTTGTTATCTACTTTGTCCATCTCTGTAATAAAAATATTAATCTGACTTACAGGACATTTTTAGTTTGACGAGGACTTATAATAGAAATTATGTCAAAGGACTCTTTAATTATTTGATTGATCGTCCATTGATCCAACAGATGATTGAAATATGTTGCATTTGGTTTACCAATGCAGTGCCTTATACACCACTGTTTGTGTAGAGCGAAGGGAATGAATATATAAACCTATATTATTTTGTCCACCTCGTGGTGTAGTGGTCAGTGCGTTTGCCTACCATTCAGGTCTCGGGTTCGATTCCCGACACGGTCGACATGAAGTGTTTATTTAAAAATGCGTTTAACAATCAAATATTTTTAATTTCTTACATTTGATTAGCTAGGTATTTATAATTAAGTAGTTTTAGTTTTTTTTTAATGTTATTGTTTTATTAGTATAGGACTACTTATGCTCTAAAAGATAAAAAATCTCCATCTTAGAACAGGCCGAGCCATGTTAGATGGAAACTATCATAAACAGAGAACACTCCGTTTTCATTTTATATTAATTAGTTTTATTTAGATTATTTGTTATTAAATATGTATACTAATTTTATGCAATAAATTTATTGAAAAAAAAAATGTCCCTAGACTGGCACCTGAAGCGTAAAACTGATCATCTTCATCATCATCATCATTCCCTTTCCACACCTAATGGTGCATAGGGCACTGCATTGGTACACTAATCGCAGCGTATCTTGATCATTTTTGTTACATGAGGGTAAGGTGAAAGGTCCCATTTCGGGAATCGAACCGGGCACCTAAAAAGTAGGCGAATGCGCTGACCATTACACCACGAGGCCGACTAAATCATCACCGACAGATCATCTTACTTTCATTTGGTTTCACGATCAAAAATAATACATAAAATACAGAAATATTTTTCTAAAAAAAGACCTCTTATTTTTCATAAATTACATGAAAACACTGATAAAATGTTTTCCCTCTCTATTGCAACAACTTTTATGGCAATTACAGTGGTGAATTACATCACAGAACATCCAGGCTCGAAATAAATAACTTTTTTCTGTGTACTCACTGGGAATCGAACCCGGAACATTTCGTGTGCGAGTCAAGCGTCTTGACTTAAATAAAATGAACAATATTAATGATTCAAATTAAAATTTATTTATTGTAAAAATCAATTCATTAATATAAAAAAACATCGTACACACACGTAAACATTAATAAAATATTAATGAAAATAAAATTAACATTACAATAATTAAAATTATATTATTCTTATATATATTTATTCATTAATATAAAACTAATTACAACAATAAATAAAATATGCATCGAAATAAAACTAGCAATATAAGTTATCCAAATTAAATTATTGTAAAAATAAATATATTAAAATAAAAACGCATCTTGTAAACATACACTTCTTAAACCTAAACCAGCCAGTGTCAAAAATGTTAATATCTACGTTTTTAACACTTGTATGTATAATCTGTACATTCTTGATATCTAATTGAAGAAGGACACATTATTCATAAACGAATATACATAGAATGTGTTTGGGTTCCTTAACGCATGACCATTAAGAACACTAATTCTTACACCACTCAAACACCTTGATCTTTCCAATTTACCATTAACAATCGTATATTAACACAACAAGTCATTTACCTTTCTTCTAGTTTCTAATATTTTGAAGTTAAGTGTTGAGGTCTCCTTTCGTAACTATTTAGTGTGGAACTCAATGGAAATTTCTGCGAAAAAAGTCTTAGATTTTTTTTTGTACAGATTCAACAATATATATTGAGGTAATTATTCTTATTTTGAAATAAGGCAATCTCTTAATTTGTCTTCATTGGAGAGACGTAGAACTGAGATGGACCTTATATGCATTTTCAAAATATTTTTTTATCAATATTCCTACAGAGATGAGGTAGATTTTTTTCAAATTCAGGATTATCGATATTCGAGCGTTTACAGGGCTTATGACCTGTCATTGGCTGGGTTGAGTGGCCACTTTATGTTTTTTACAACATTCCCCATTCCGCTTATTAGCGAATATCGACACTGGTACCAATTTTCAATTTCAAAATACTTAATGCTTTAAGTAATGTCCCATCTCTGTTGCAATCAATTTCTTTTCATGTTCCCAACCGTGTCACCAGAAGTCAAAATCTGATATTTATAAAATCTTCTAAGAGCAACTTTAGTATTTATGCCCCAATGTCCAGAATGTGTAGATTAGTCAATTCATCACACGACTTGGAATTTTTTGGGATAGATCTTCCGGCTTTTCGTAGATCTCTTCGCGACTAAACAGTGTGGGATGAAGTTGGATTGGCATGGTTTAGATCAAAGTTTTTGATCTTTCGTTTTTTTAAAATATATTGTATACTATTATTGTTTTGCCCTTGTTTGTCTTTGCTAAATAGTTTTATGTTCTTTTTGTTCAGTTTCTTGCATTTATGTTTCTTCATGTAATTGTTGTAATTGACTTTGGGCGTATATATATATAATAAATAAATAAATAAATATATTATTAAAATTTTTGTTGCATTGTAGTATTGGCAAATGCGCATTTCAAAAAACGTATTTTTATTTCTTCTTTTTTCGCGATAATATATGCTTGCTTGTTTATTAATTTAACTTAAATTTGTCTTTCTTGCTTACCGTAACACTTTATTTACTGTGTTTGCTTTACGGAATTTATTTCATAAGCTTATATTTTTGCATTTTTTGTTTATATGCTTACTGTTTTTTCTTGCATACCTTTGTAATTATTGTTTTTTTTTTTACATTGTTAAACTTTTTATTATTTTACCAATTTATTTACTTCACATATTTTTTCTGTATATTCTGTGTTTATTTTTTAGCATCTTAGCATATATTTTATTTTTATTTTTTGTAAATGCTTTTTGGGCGTTAATGAACAAAATAAATAGTTAAATAACATTATTCATTCAGTGTGTATCAGTTAAATTTTAAAATAAAATGCTTTTTTTTCAGAATATGGTTTTGAAATTTAACATACTTTTAAATAATACAATTTATAACATTTCATGATTTAAATTTTAACAAAAAGGTTTCAAACTTTTTACCAAGCTCTTTTTTGTACCATTTTTAATATAATTAAAGTTTTAAACAATGATTTTTATACTTACGCAACTACACACACACACCCTCTCTCTCATTTATTCCCACACAAACATGTACCCTCTCCCTTATTCATTCACGCATACACACATTCACATACACATGAATACAAACGTCACCCACATACTTTGGTAATTATCAGGAATATACAAACCAATGCTCATCATAATCTCAGGATTGTCGACAATACCGCGCAACAATAGATAAAAACGTGTAGTCAAAGAGACATTTTTTTTTTATTTTTTTTTATTTATTTGGATAACCAACAGCTATAATTATCTCATATTTATATAACAAAACAAATAACAAATAAGCCAATTACAGGTTTTCACAAGTAGCATCACAGTAAGTTAAAAAAGATTCTCGAACATAAAATGAATAGTAATTAAATGTAAATTTAAAAGAAAAGAGAAAATACTACGAGTTATTTCGAAAGCAAACGCCGTACGCCATTAAGATTATTTGCAAATAAATCTATGTTAAATGATTTATTTAGTACATTTAAATTATTAAAAGTTCGCCATAAATATGAATTTTGCCTATAATTAGATGAAACAAGAGGTATGTGAAAAAGAGGGTTATTTCTTAAAACTTTGGAAGGAACATTGATAGAAAGTTTGCAAAGTAGTTCAGATTATGTAGGCAATATTAAGATCTAGAATCGGAGGTTCATGTTCTTCATCTCTGTTGTAATATGTTAATATTAGCGGCTCCCTAGAGGGTTGAATCCAGTCCTTGTCTCCAAAAAATTGGATAAACTCAAAACATTTTAGTTGTCTCGCTTTTTAACAGATTATTTGTTTTGATCGATTATTAGATCAAAACCACCAAAAAACAAAAAAAAAAAAAATTACAAGAAATGCAATCCAACACGCGATATAGACACGCGGCTATAGATACCCGATTAAAATTGCAATGCTGTTAAATATGGAAACGTGTTTTAAATAAATCGCCATGCGCACTCTTTACACGCTTAACTATATAAATTTTATGATTTTGTAAAAGCCCTAGGGACAAAATTAATAAAAAAAAAAAAACAGAAGATGGGTCATTATTTCCTAACGTCTCCCCTTATTAACTTCTATATTGAGCGCATTATATACATAAATGTTCAAACATCTATGCATGTATAGGTCCAAAAGCCCCCCACCCTAACCCAGTATGACCACTGATTACAGTGATTAAGCTAAAAGCTTTTCCGAATATATATTCAAAGTCATCCCCAACAAATCGATGCTTTTTGTGAAGACCGCGGTCTGACTTTACTTTAAAATACTCATATACATGAAATAGGAAACAGGTAAAAGAAATATTTGTGTCCTTTTCTTTAACCTAAACATAAGATTCTTACGTTTGCAACGGCCGTTCTTTTTTTATAAAAACTGTACAATTTTTTGTTAAAAATCCATTTATTGTGTAAAAATCTTTTTTGTATGAAAATTATATAGTTTGCAACGGCCGTTCTTTTTTTATAAAAACTGTACAATTTTTTGTTAAAAATCCATTTATTGTGTAAAAATATTTTTTGTATGAAAATTATATAGTTTGCAACGGCCGTTCTTTTTTTATAAAAACTGCACAATTTTTTGTTAAAAATCCATTTATTGTGTAAAAATCTTTTTTGTATGAAAATTATATAGTTTGCAACGGCCGTTCTTTTTTTTATGAAAACTGTACAATTTTTTGTTAAAAATCCATTTATCGTGTAAAAATCTTTTTTATATGAAAATTATATAATTTTTAATAGATTGAGTTTTTCTACTGAACTGCATTTTAATTATAATAATAAAAATAGACCAGTCTGATAATCTGAGCTATCGGCCTCGTGGTGTAATGGTCAGCGCGTTTGCCTACCAAGCAAAAGGTTTCGGGTTCGATTCCTGACATATTTGACATGTAATATTTATTTAAAAGGGTGTTTTCACACCAAAATATTTCATAGTCCCTGGATTGGTACCTGAAGCGTATGACTAATTATCTCATCTTCGCTTCGATTGGTGCACCAATGCAGTGCCTTATGAACCCGTGCGGAAAGGAAATGATGATGATGATGATGACCAGTCTGATGATGTCGGTCACGACGAAACCCGGTCACTGGTAAAAATTATAAATAAAAGTGAAATTATCTTATATACAATTTAAACATATTTCTTTAATACAATGCTCGTGTCGGTTTGTTTTCCTCGTAAATAAATATAGTTTACTGGCCAAAAATCGGCGTTTACTATAAAACATAATACAATTTCAACAATATTTTGAGTTTGTCCCAATTTTTTTAGACAAGGACTGGATTCAACTCCCTGGGGAGCTGTTTATATTAACACATTATAACAGAAATGAAGAACATTTAAGAGAAGGTGATATTGAAGTCTAGGCATCTACAGGGCTTATGACCTGTTAATGGCTTGTTTAAGTGGCCACTTTACACACTGTGTAACATTCACCATTCTGCCCATACCTTGTCTACAAAAATTTGGACAAACTAAAAATATTGTTGATAAATCCACCTGGTCCATGAAGAAGTATAGAAATTGAAAAAATAATAGATGCCTAGACTTCTATATTTTACCTTCGCTTAAATGTTCTTCATTTCTGTTGTAATATGATGTACATTAAATATGTATTTTAATTGTTATAATTAAACATTTTTTTTGGTATAAAAAATTTAACAATTTATGACCTGTTAATGGCTTGTTCAAGTGGCCACTTTACACACTGTGTAACATTCACCATTCTGCCCATACCTTGTCTACAACAAATTGGACAAACTAAAAATATTGTTGATAAATCCACCTGGTCCATGAAGAAGTATAGAAATTGAAAAAATAATAGATGCCTAGACTTCTATATTTTACCTTCGCTTAAATGTTCTTCATTTCTGTTGTAATATGTTAATGTACACTATATATGTATTTTAATTGTTATAATTAAACATTTTTTTTGGTATAAAAATGATACAATTTTTTTTGGTATAGTAATTATATTTTTTTTTGTCGAAAAATTAATGTACATAATTAATTGGTATCTTTGGCAAATAAACCTTTGATTCAGGAGACGAAGTTAGCCGTTCACAATAGTGCTGGTGCTGATCCTCATGTATGGAAGCGAACTATAGAATTGAAGAAACTAGGATCAAAATAGGCTGAACGCTGTCGAGATGCGATCCCTCAGGCGAATGTGTGTTAAAAATATGTACGATAGGTATACGAATCTCAAGATCCGTACATTATGCAAAGCTGAGTTAAGCATTATGGACAAAATCATGAAATAAGTTCTAAATTAGTTTGAACGTGTAAAGCGAATGGCCAGAACGGCTTAAAATATTTATAATGCTAATGTTGAGCAAATCTAAAAGAATTCCCGAAATTGAACATGTCAAAAGTCGGAATAATCGACTGTCTTATTTAAATTATCTAATCGAAGGCCATTTTTATTTATATGTAAAATTTCTACACACGTTTCTTGATTTTCGGATATAAGATGATTTGCGAAAACAAAAAAAATAATCTGTTGACATTTTATAAGTTCATTGATTTTCATTTTAAATTTACGTCAGTTTTTTCCAATTCATAAATTTGGGCAATTTCAACAATATTATTTATAAATTCCCGAATGATTTATTTTTCAATGAAGAATAGAAGAAATATGGATGATGGATTGAATTCAATTTTAATTAGTATGAATGTATTATTATTTTCTGTTTTCCTTTTAAATCTTTTAAGATTTTTTTCTCATGTACTCGTACATTCAAAATGATATACCTTAATTCAAATAAATAATATATTATAACAGTGTAAGTCACTCTCCAAGCACAAGAGTTTGTCTCTTTTTTTGGGAGTTGCAGTTATAAAATTTACGAGATGTATAAAAGAAGATTCGGATAGAATAAAAAACACATGGACCATTTTTGAAACATATTGATTAATAAAAAAAATAGAGGAAGATATGTTAAAGAAATATGGATGTTCAAATGTAAGCAAAATAATCAATTATATATTTATTGAATTTTTGAATATCTTCTTTAATTTTAACTCTGTTTTTACTATATTTTTACTATTTATACTTTTTTAATATCACATATTTTACTATGTTTTTTAAAAGTATTTTTTTCTTTTAAGTATGTATTTTACTTTAAAAAAATAAGTTTTAGGCTAAAGATATTTCATTTTGTTGTCTTTTACTGTTTTTCTTGCTATATATTGTGTTTTTACTATGTATTTTACTGGGGTTTTAAATACGTTTTTTAACTATGTCTTTTACTATGTTTCTTACTAAGTATTTTGTTTTAACTATCTACTTTATTGGGTTTTTAAATAATTTTTTTACTATATTTTTGACGTCTTTTAAGATGTATTTTACTATGTTTTTTACCATGTTTTTTTACTATTTCCCCTACATTTTTTATTTTATTCTATGTATTGATTATTGCTTTTTGTGTGTTTTTTTTACTAGCTTAGAATGGGGTTAATACCCTAAACTAGATAGTCAACTCAATTCTGAATAAATATATAAAATAAAAAATAAAAATAAAGAATCAGTGAATGTTACACAGTGTGTAAAGTGGCCACTCAACTAGACAATGACCGGTCATAAGCCCCGCAAATGCCTAGATTTCTATAAACCCTTCTCTTAAATGTTCTCCGTCACTGTTTTAGTTTATTTTTGTAATTTATTTTAAGTTTGTAAAAATAATATTATTAATTATATCGAAGTAATTATTATTTTTAATTATTTTTTGTTTTTGATATTAAAAATAAGGATAATTATGTTTATCACAACGTCTTGTTTATATAAAAGCACGTCTTTGTTTATATAAAAGCATATATCAACATAATTGCGACATATATATTAATTTTAAACTTTATATTCCTGCTGCTTTATTTAATTATAATCAATTGTTGTCTTCCGCAAATCTTTTAAGACTTTCTGATAGAAGAATCCTAACTGACCTAATATTACTTTTTAAGGTGATCAATTCATTAATTGACTGTCCAGATTTGCTGGAGTTGGTGTGTTTCCGTGTACCTGGTCGACATACCCGCCACAGATCTCCTTTTTGTTCTGCAAGTTCTAGAACCAACTATCACATGCACTCGCCTATCCCTAGGCTCCATAGATATGACAATCAGTATGAGGACAAGGCTGATATATTTGGTTCTGGACTTGATAGTTATAAAACGAGTCTGATTTCTTTTTTTCTCTCGCAATATTATTCTTAAACTTTTCTTTTTATTTAAAAATGTTTTTCCCTTTTTTGTTTTTTCATATTTATGTATTTATTTCGTTATTATTTTTGGTTGCTTATATGTATTTACCTGCTAGTTACTATTGTTATAGTTATGCAATTTTTATAATTTTTTGTTATGTTTTTATGTGTTATTTTTTTTTTTCATATTTATGTTCAATATATGTTAAAGGCAATTTATGCCGTTTATGTGAAATAAATAAATAAATAAATATTATGTTGATATGTTCTTTAGATGAAGACACAATCATTGATGGGTTCTAATCAGGACGATGATTATCTAAAATAATCGCAATCAACGGTAATAAATGAAATATGATGAGTAAATGAATAAAAAATGCCAGGGGAATACAACAGCCGTAGTTTCCTATTTACCTGCAGAAAATTTGACCACCGACCACCCCACGATGGCACGCGATCTGGTGGTTAAGAGTCAGTAGATGGGTGTGTTAATTAGTTAGTCACCAGAGGGTTAGTCACTTACACCTAAACCATGTTTATTTTATATTATTATTAGTTTTCAACAATATTTTGAGTTTGTTCGAATTTTTGTATACAAGGACTGGATTCAATTCCGTAGGAAGCCGTGTTAGTATTAACATATTACAACAGAGATGAAGAACATTTTAAAGAATATAATATAGAAGTCTAGGTATCTACGGGGCTTATGACTTGTCATTGGCTGGTCTAAGTGGCCACTTTACACACTGCGCAACATTCACCATTCTGCCCATATTTAAACAGGTATATTCCTTCCATTTTTTCATATGTTGATGTTTTTGAAGTTAAATAGCTGAAACCTTTATTTATGCGGATGACGTTTAGCTAATTAAATTATGTTACCAATTTACATTTGAATTTAAAATATAGAAATTAAAAATATACAAATTCTTCAAAATAAAGCGATAAGGGTTATACTCAAAGGAGATATCTATTCTTATGTAGAAAAAATGCATAAAGAAATTGGCTTGCTCACAGTAAAACAACGAATTAAGTATAATGTAGCAATTTTTATACATAAAATAGTTAAGGGGATGAATAAAATAAAAACAATACTAAAATTGAACCAACAATGTCATACATATGAAACAAGGGATGAAAAATAGATAAGATTTTTTTTTGTTTTTTTAAAAAGAAATATTTGCGTTGCCATTTTCAACGAGTTGTAAATGACTTACTATTAGAAAATGGAATCGAGTTGGGGTAGAGTGGGATTCGAACCACGGACCTTTGGTCCGTGAGTCCGAGACACTAGCCACAGGACCACAACCCGATTTAAATGAGATTAGCAATGAGGAGAAAAACCGAATCTCAAAACTCATTGTACAAGGGATTGAAGCTGTACAATGAGTTACCTGAAGAAATAAATGAAATAGAAAAATCGGAATAGTTTTAGAAATTAATTTGAAATAACAAGAAATTTTGATAAAAAAAACTGTAATATTATTAAAAGTTTATATTAGATCTTAAGATGTTATGAACTAACTTAATAAAGCATAAAGAAATACTAGGGAACGCCTGAATTTATTTTTTCTTCTTCCTAGGGAGTTGAATCCAGTATTTGTCTTAAAAAATTTGGACAAACTCAAAATATTGTTGATAAATCCACCTGGTCCATGAAGAAGTATAAAAATTGAAAAACAAAAATTTCAGGCGTTGCCTAGTATGTTGGTGGTGGTAAAATTTAAGTAAGTACCGTAGAACACCAATTATCCGAACTCTGACTATCCGATTCGCTTTCAGAATTACAGAAAAAAAAATTACACGGAAACGTACTGCGATTCCCAAAATAACGACTTGGCCGCCCAAAAACGGATGATGACAAACAGCCTCCTTTGACCGAGATATTCAGCAAGCAATGACTTTCATTTACCGTACGGAACGTACATACAGTACTAATGTACAGCACTTGTAACTACGCTTAACATGTAAAAGTGCTGCCTTTTCATTTCATTAATCAAAAGCTCATTTTCAATAGTTCATTTTCATTTTCAGCATACGTACAGTAATTAATTAAACTATACCCTTTTTTCGGAAAAAATCAAATTGTACGAATTTTCGATAATCCGAATGGGTCAGGCCCCAATCGACTCGGATAATTAGAGTTCTACCGTACGTAGATTCGTCTGGATCTGTATTCAGAGCTCTATAGTTTATATTCCTTAGTTTTAGAAAATTATATTTATTTCAGTGCCTGAAATATGTTTACTTGAATAAGGAATTGTTTAGTAATAATTTAAATCGTATTAGTAATAGATCTGATAGTGTACTGTCAGTTCCAGGATGCAGAACTAAGTTCGCACAGAGGCACTCCTTACATGTTGGTCCAAGATCCTTCAATCTTCTAACTAAGGAACTACAAAACATTAAATCACTGGTACAGTTTAAAGTAGGTTTGAGATCTTGGATTAGCATGGAAAGAACAGATAGAAACATGCTTTAAAAAAAAATAAAAATAATAATAATAATTAAAATTAAAAATAAATACCTACTGCAAATAAATCATGTTTTCGTAATATCAGCATATGTTATTTTGGTTTTTCTTTTCTTTTCCTTTTCTTTTCTTTTCATGGCAACGTCATACCATATTTATATGCTATAAACTTTTTGATAGTTAAAATAGGAATGGCCCACGCTCAGACGCTGAAGTCTTTGTGGAAATTTTTTACAATTTAAGTTATAGCTTAATTTTAAGATGTATTTTTAAAAGTTTCTTTTTGTAATTATATTTCCATGTAAATAATAAAAGTAAGGAAAAATAAACGAAGAAAAAAATATAAAAATAACACAGCATGCACAAATAAAGAAGAAAAAAGTCAAAATCAGATTTTTTTAAAATTGGCTAGCTTAATTGAATTCAATGATTGTTTTACAAATTATTACAATAAATTTTTACTTATAGATTATTAAAAGTTATTTTACCTAACTAACACAAGTGACTGTTTGATTTTATGAATTGCGTTACAGTTTCCCTATAATTATTTAATGTATCGTTAAAGATATCAACATTAGCATTAATTTCCACATTATTATACAATCTTAACATACTGTCAGTTCCAGGATGCAGAACTAAGCTCGCACAGAGACTCCTTGCATGTTGGTCCGAGATCCTTTAATCTTCTAAATAAGAAACTACAAAACATTGAATCACTGGTACTGTTTAAAGTAGGTCTGAGGTCTTGGATTAGCATGGAACGAACAGATAGACACATTCTTAAAAAAATAAAATAAAAAAATAAATGCAAACTGCAAATAAATCATGTTTTCGTAATATCAGCATATGTAAATTTAGTTTTTCTTTTATTTTTATTTTCTTTTCTTTTTTTTTCATGTCATACCATATTTATATGCATTAACAAATTATAACAGGGATGAAGAATACCTTAAATAAGGGAATATGGAAGTCTAGGCATTTACAGGGCTTAAAACCTGTCATTGGCTGGTTTAAGTGGCCACTTTACATACTGTGTAACATTCACCATTTTACCCAAGCTTGAACATCCATATTATCCAGATGAATCTCTACACAACAATAAAGGTTTCAGCTCTTTAACTTCAAATAAATCAACAAATGGAAGAATTGAAGAAATATGGATGTTCAAACATAGGCGAAATATTGAAAGTTGCACAGTGTGTAAAATGGCCACTTAAACCAGCCAATGACAGGTCATAAGCCCTGTAAATGCTTAGACTTTCATATTCCCTTATTTAAGGTATTCTCCGACCCTGTTTTAATTTGTTAATCTTTATGACTCCCGAGGTGGTGAGGGGGTGAAATCCAGTCTTTTGTCTACGAACATTTGGACAAACGCACATATTGTAATAATGTAATATTTATATGCTATAAACTTTTTAATAATTAAAAAGGAATAGCCCTTGCTCAGGCGCTGAAGCCTTTGTGGGCATTTTTTCCAATTTATTTTAAAGCTTAATTTTAAGACGTATTTTTCTAAAGTGTAATTTTGAAATTATATTTCTATGTAATTAATAAATGTGTAGAAAAAAAAACATTTTTTTTTTTTAAATGGTCTTAAATTGCAATACGATATAAATTTTGATTGTTGAAATGCGATATAAATTTGGTTATTGTATTTTTTTATATTGAGGGGTCCAAATGAGAGATGCAAACTCTAATTGACATCAAACGTATGTGAAATACAGAATTCTAAGAGTGATGTGATTGAATCCTCCCCGTATACGGAATAGGAAACTAAGAATTAGATACGATTTTTTCACAATTACGTTAAAATGAGCTTTAAACGTTAACTTGCCGTCAAGTAGAGCCCTTACTCAAAATATTATCAATACCTATAAATCTTTGAATGGCTGTGTATGTGTGCCTTTTTAACTTACGCCACACGCGTGCCATTGATGATGACATGAAATGATGGTAAAATCACATGTTGTCCTGATCACGCGATATTCCTGTAGCTCCCCCTACCAAAAATAAACTTTCGATACTAAAGTCAGCCTAAAGCAATATTAATCTATGGCCGGTCTAATTAGTGGTCAGGTGGTGTAGATCCCCCTTTATAATAAAGATAGGTACACACTGTTGTCAGAATTACCATAGGAGTATTAGAATTTTTAAAAGGGTGATTGAAAAACAGAAATAAAAATTTTTAAGAAAAATGCGTTTTTTATTAATTAATTTATTTATTATAAATACGGCCTAAGCCAATTTCAACCGTTACACGAAGAAACATAAATGCAAGAAACTGAACAAAAAGAACATAAAACTATTTAGCAAAGACAAACAAGGGCAAAACGATAATTGTTTACAATATATTCATAAAAACGAAAGACCTAAGACTTCGAGCTAAATAATGCCGATCCAACTTCATCTCACACTGTTTAGTCGCGAAGAGATCTACAAAAAGCCGGAAGATCTATCCCAAAAAATTCCAAGTCGTGTGATGAATTGACTAATCTACACATTCTGGACATTGGGGCATAAAAACCAAAGTTGCTCTTAGAAGATTTTATAAATAGCAGATTTTGGCTTCTGGTGACATGGTTGGGAACACGAAAAAAAATTGATTGCAACAGAGATGGGACATCACTTATAGAATTAAGTATTTTGAAAATGCATATAAGGTCCATCTCAGTTCTACGTCTCTCAAAATTCATTTCAAAATTCATTCAAAATTAATTAAATAAGTACAGAGAATAAGTACTTCGGCGGACTTATTGCTTAAAGCGTGTTTTATCATACGCTGTTAAAAAATATGAACATTGAAATATTATTTATTTATTCATTTATTATCGGACGTTGTCCATTTAAACAATTGAAAGGGTTTCAATATAACAATAAAAGAATAGTTAAATACATTAAAAAAAATCAAAGAAGCATTGACAAACATAAGGGACACCAATACAAGATCTGGACTATTTATTTAGTGCTTGTTGAAATCGCTGTAAACTTAAACCAAAAAAGTCCAGATCTTGTCTTGAGTTAACAATACGACAAAGACGAGTCATTGGAGAATTAAGGCTTTAGTTGGTTCTGTGCTGATTGATGAACAGTACTTCATTGTTTCTCTACCTAAAAGTCGGAATATTGAATTTTACTTGTCCCAGTAATGATGGAACATCGATTCTACCATTTCGTATGCCGAACATATATATGGAATCAATGTAAGTTCTACGTTTTTGTAGACTAGAAATATTTAACATTGACTCTATATCAGTATAAGAATAATAACCTCTCTCTAGTCCAAGCATCCACGCTACTTTTTGAAGCCAGCGATGTTAGACTGATTCAATGTTTATTTATGCGATTGACATATAATGGAGACCAGACTACGGAAGCATATTCAAGAAGACGGCGAACAGTTGAGCAATAAAGAGTTTTGATTGTACGGACATTAGTAAAATTAGAGGGGTATTCTGTTAATAAAGCTAAGTTATTTCAGTGATTTATTTACTGTATTATCTATATGCTCTTTTTATGTCAGTTTATAGTCCAAAACAACTCCTTAATCTCTGATGGACTTAACTACATCAAATTTGAAGTTTTCTATTAGGTACACGAAGGAAATCGGTTGTTTTGTTTTATGAAATGACATTATTTTGCAATTTTTTAATATTTAGTTCTAAATTATTGACTTACCACCATTAGTTAAAAGAGATATAAAAATAAAGTTTTACCTGTAATAACAGTAAAAAAGATACTTAGAAATATTTTTGTATTATTTTATATTAATTTTAATGTAATGGTTTTATTATTTAATTTTGTATGTTGGAGCATGTTAAAAGCTATGTATATTTTTGTCTTCTTCTTGCACTTGTATTAAAACTGTTGGCCTGCGACTCTCTGCATCAAATTTCCACTTTAGAGGTGGTCTGCCAACTGTCTTTCAATCTTTTTGAAAATGGAATCTTTTCGTAAATAATAAATATAATATGAAAATAAACACGAGCACAATCAAAGTACTGACTGTGACCCGTAATAAGCAACAAATGAATTTGTGAAGTAAAAGTTCTCCAGCCAGTCTGCAAGCATTTGGACATATTCGAAACATTTTTGAATACTACCTGGTAAATGAAGAAGTATAAAAATTGGCAAATAGTTTTCAGGCGTTGCCTCGTTGGTGAATTGGTTCAGACGGATGAATCTCACCCACATGACAAAGTTTCAGCTCTTTTACTTCACAAAAGTCAACAGATAGAAGAGTTGAGAAAATGTGGATTTTCAAACATAGGCAGAATGGTGAATGATACACAGTGTGTAAAGTGGCCTCTTAAACCAGCTAAAGGCAAGTCATTAGCCCTGCAAATACCGAAACTTACATATTCCCTTCTCAAAAATGCTTTTCCTCTCAGTTGCAACAAATTTTAATATGAAACTATTCTACTTAAAATTTTGGGGTTGACGTGGAATTTTTTTCCGATGATGAACAATTTTAGTTAGCAACGTCTTCCAATGAAAAATATAAAAGAAACAAAACTCACCATGCTAGTTATACAAGTTAAGAATAAATGGGTTACAGGAATATATGCCTATAGGCAGTGGTGTGTCATTCTCCAAATCAAGATCATTAATTTACACTGGATTTATTCGAAATTGATTTAAAAAACATGCAATAAAAAAGGTAAAAACAAAATAACAGTTAATTTTTGCCATGAAATCAAACCTTATTATGCATTATATACTCTACAGGCACTTACTCTCAAAACTCAGTATTTTGGTGTTGCGAGCTTGAGTAAGGTGCCAAGATTCGCACCAATATATAGTATACAAGAGTTGGCATTTGGTTTTGGCCAAGAGTTCCAGACAGCACGCATCAAGTTAAAAGTTGCTTCAGCAATTGCTAGGCAGGTTGCTAATTTTTTGTGCATGCCATTTCCAAGTATTTAAAGCTGTCAACTTTCCCAATCTTCTGCTCATTATTAAAAAGAGGCTGATCAGAGTCAGGGCAGGATTTGTTGCACATAATCTGGGTCTTTTTAGTATTACTATTAAGACCCAGACGAGCGGAGTTTTCCTGAAGTCTGTCAATAACTACTTAGTAATGATATAAAAGTTACTAGTTACAGGTTTTTTGCAGTATTGTTATATATTGTAAAATATGAATGGAAAAAATATTGATAATGTAAATAAATCTTTAGAAATGTTTTGACGTAGAATATCAGTAAAATATTAAGTATATGAACTCCCTTCTATAAAATCAACTAAATAATTGAACAAACCAAAAAGTTAAATATAACTGAACTATTTCAAATAAAATTCTTTTGGGCGTTAATGAACAAAATAAATAAATAAATAAATAATATATTATTTTTCTCTTTACTGTGTAACATGTTCTCTCATTATATTTGTGAAAAACTTTAACTGGATGTATGAACTAATTTTTATATTTTGTATTCTTATATAATTATGACTTGAAAATATTTCGTAAAATTGAATCAACAGATGATCACGCAATGCTTCAAAAAGATCTTGATTCCTTAAGTGAATGGTGTAAACTGAATGATATGCACCTTAATGTTAAAAAATGCTATCAAATAACGTTTACAAGAAAAAGAACTCAAAACTGTTTTACTTATAGCATTAATAATATTGACCTCAACTCAGTAAGCACAATCCGAGATCTTGGAATCACATTTGACTCACGTTTAACTTTTTCCAATCATTTCAATATTGTTAAAGAGAAATCTTTACAAATGCTGGGCTTCATACACAGAATATCCAAGCCATTTAGAAATGCAGCATCAATAATTTGTTTGTATAATTCTCTTGTACGTAGCAAGTTGGAATTTGGAAGTATTGTTTGGTCACCTCATTATGTGATTTATAAAAATATAATTGAAACTGTACAGAAAAAATTTCTTCGTTCTTTGTCGTTTAAGTGTAACATGGGCAGAATACTTCAATGTTATGAAGAGCGCTTGGAGTATTTTAAAATTGAAAAGTTAGAAACTAGGAGACAAATTATAGATATGATGTACTTGTATAATATAATTCACAATAATGTTGATTCAGTGTTTTGCATTCAAAGTGTGTCATTGTACGTTCCCCGTAGGCGCCTTAGATCACCTAATACATTTTACCTTCCAATTTTTACAAACAATATGGCACATTTTAACCCTCTTGCAAGTATGTTAAGACTAAGAAAAAAAAGTTAACATTGACATTTATCATGATAGAGCAAAAGGTTATAAAAAAAACATTACTATGTATCTTAGATCAAATGCCTAATCCTTAGTTTTGTGTATGTAAATTAATTTTAGTCTTTTTTATTATGTCTTATATGTTTTTAATTTCTCTTTTCTTTTCTTTAAAAAAAAAAAAAAATCTTTCTTTATTTTTACCTTTCACTAAACTTAATCTTTACCATTACTTAAATTGAATTTACACTCTTATTTTATATAATTTATGAAAGATGTTGAAGTTCTATAATTGAGAATATATGTAAAGAACGTTAGTTATGCTCACTTAAAAAATGTATGTATTGTATGTATTCTTGTTGAACTTCCAAATAAATTAAAAAAAAAAAAAAAAAAAAAAAATAACAACTGTTGTTTTTCCTTAATAAATAAAAATAAAATATAATAAAAACAATAGAATTATCATGTAAAAATACAATCATTAAATTTATACTACAGATAAAATAGAGCAAACGAAAGTTTACTATTACAACGCATACGAAATCGGCGAGAGGTGTATTTGGTTGATTACGTCACTAGTAGCCCTTACGCGCGTATGAACAAATTATTATAGGTAGTAGATGCATACCTTTAGGTACAAAACTACCCCTAACTGAGTACCAGGTGTTGTACTAATGAGGAAGTTACTATCGCAAATAAGGCGGATCGTGTTATGTATTACCATACATTCATAGCAGAACAGTTGGCTATGGACTGCTCGTCATCACCAGCACTCCCCTTCCGCATCTAATGGTGCATAGGGCACTGCATTCGTATATAAATCGCAGCGTATCTTGATTATTTTTGTAACATGAAGGTAAGATGATCAGTCTTATTTTTCAGGTGCCAGCACAGGGACTATGAAATATTCTAGTGTAAAAAAACCTTTTTAAATAAATATTTTATGTCGACCATGCCGGGAATCGAACCCGAACCCGAGTTCTCTTGCATGGTAGACAAATGCGCTGACCATTACACCACGAGGCCGATAGACTGGACAGAATGGACCTACTACATGTTAGAAAGTTGGCCGTTTGGGCCTCATTACGTCGGCTCTAAAACCTTTATTAAAAGGCCCTTCGGGCCTTGGTTAGTTGTGATCACGGACACCAGAAATATCGACCCTTTGGGACTCACAATATATTTTTTTGTTGTTCGGTGGGATGTTATAAAGAAGAATATGTTATTAAATATCTTTTAAACTTTATTATGTATTTTTAAATATTTTATTTATGTAATTGTTTTTTTTACATTTTTATTAGAACGTATTTTGAAAAAAAAATTAATAAATATAAGCGTTCTTATAATTTACCCTAATATTTTAATTTTGGTGGCCATTTTCAACGAGTTGTAAAATTAGAAAATGGAAATCAAGTTGGGGGAGAGTGGGGTAGAACCTTGAGCCTCTGGCCCGTGAGTCCGCAACACTAGCCACGGGACCTATTAAGGTATAATATATATATATATGTGTAATATATTAATATTATTCTTCATATTACCTTATAATACATCCGATCATCATTCTCTTTCCGCGCCTTATGGTGCATAAGCCACTGCATTAGTACACCAATCGCAGCTTATCTTAATCATTTTTGCTACATAAAGGTAAGACGATCAGTCTTTCGCTTAAGGTACTAGTCCAGGGACCATGAAATGTTCTAGTTTAAAAACATAATTTTTAAATAAATATTTTATTTCAACCAAGTCGGGAATCGAACCCGAGACCTACCTTTTGTATGGTAGGCAAACACGCTGACCATCATCATATGCCTACTTCTCATTATTATTCTATTTTATTATTGTACTGCAACTATGTACTTTATTTATTTTGCCAATAAACGCCATATTCTGGCTCTGAATTGAACCGAAAATATAATTCTACAAGAAAAACACAAGTAAAAAAATCATTACATCTCGAGATAGTACACACTTGAACATATTATTATTTATTTATTTAAAACTTCAAGTACAAATTATTGCTAAAAGCAATATCTTCCAGCCAACCAAAAAACAAACTGGTCAAAGGAAGTGATTAATAAAAAAAAATGTATTAAAAAACCCTAAGAATATATCAAAAGATACTTACACATGTTAAAATAAAATAAAAAACCTAATTAATCATGTGTGTATGCATATGTTTATATATTTGTATGTATCAATATATGTATACTAGTAAGTTTATATTTTATTAATTATTATGATAAAATTATAAATAAACTTATCAATGAAACTTCTCGGTTTAGTTTTACTTTTTTTTATTTTGACTAACGAGCGCTTTCGCTTAAGTAGACATCTTCAAGGCTGGTGAATTGTCTACAACGTCTACAGCTTTTATACTATTCTTAACATATTTTGGAAATAACATTAAACAAGTATTTTAACAGGGGACAGAAAACATAAATATTTACAACTAATTTGCTAAACAGTTCATTTTTTTAAGTTTTTGGACCGAAATTGGGATTAAACTTTTATTATTTAAAAAGATGGGAAAAGAACACACGGCGAAATACAACAGAGTACAAATTTTCAGATAAAGTAAGCATAATACTTTGATTTTTTGACAGGGAAGTTTACATACCTATAGATGAATGACGAAATATGTTAAAATACTTATTAAATCTTATCTCCAAAATGTGTTAAGAATAAAAGCTATAAACGTTGTAAACAATTCACCAGTCTTGAAGATGCCTACTTAGGCAAAAGCGCTCGTTGGTCAAAATAATAAAAAGTAAAACTAAACCAAGAAGTTTCATTAATAAGTTTATTTTTAATTTTATCATAATCATTAACTGTGAAGTTTTATTAAGAAATATCAACAAAAAACATCAATATTATTATATTTTATTTGTCTGTTCTTTCTTTTAATTGGTCAATAATTATATGTACTAAAATGTAATTTCCTAGCTTGGAACGGGGTATGTACCCTTGTTAGCTTATATTATAATATGTTTAAATAAATAAATAAATAAAAAATAAGAGCAGTTTTTTAATTGGGGGATAAGGCTTGATTAATAAATATAAAAAAGTGCATTTTAGGTGCTCTAATAATATAATGATATAAAATACACAAATAAATGTTAGATATCCATTGAAAATGTAAAGTTAGTTAGCGATTAAAATGTAATAGTAAAAATGATTTATATGCCTTTGATTTCAGGGACACGAAGCAAGTTGGCCATGAACCGAATCTAATCCTCGAAGATAGCTCATAAAACCACTGTGGCCGATAAAGCCACGGTGGTTTTGTGAGCTTTTTCCCGTAGCACTGAGCTTCCTCATTGGGACTTGTGTTCCAATATATGTAAATGAAATTTTATTGTGAAAATATAAATTTATAACGTTATTTGTCAAAATGTGAGTCACCTAGAAAATAAAGGTTTTTGACAGAGAACTGTAGTTTTGAGAAACGAAGCGCCCCATACCGCGGGCCAGGGGTAGAATTTACTTAGTGGCATTACACAGATATGCTTTTATCCTCCCCCATAATCCGGACCTTGCTAGGGGATGGTGCGAGTTTCCCCTTACTGCTCAGAGCTTTAAACCAGGGGACGCTCAGTACCGATCACATACGTACTGTAGCGCCAGTGGTGAGATGGGGTGTGAAATACACAAAAAAAAGTTTTTCAAAATACCCAGTGATGGGTAGAAAGTTTTTTTTTTAAATTTTCTGAATCTTTCACTAAAGTACCGTTTACATAAGACAATGAAAGCATCCACCCTTTCCAGAAACTGTTCATAAAGACTTGTATCTTTCTTCAGTTTCGCATATCCCTATCAATTTTTTAAAAAACTAATCAATCGAAAATTTAATATTTCTTTATAATCAAACCGCGAGAATAACAAAACAAAAAATCTTTAAAAGCTTTCTTTGCACCCCTCACTGCAGTATTGTCAATTTGTGATCAAGCAAATACACATGGTCAGCACAATCACCTTTTTCTAATTATCAAGACACTACTGGCAAAATCCTTATACAGATCCTAACATGATCCCTATTGAACTCAGGTGAAATGACTTCTCGTCATAATACTGAATCTAATTGTCCTAACAATCTCTCAGACCTTAGAGCAGACGAAACGGGCCCTAGAGCATGGTTGACGCGCGGTTCTCTTGAGTTTGTCTACTATTTTGATTTGTAATTTACCACTTCTCTTCTATGGGACAAGACAACACAGACGGAGAATAAAACATTTGGATAGTAAAAAGGTATGACAATATTGTCTTGTCCTAGCTCTGTAAACAGCCTTTGCCGCGCAGGGCAGAACAATAAAAAAAAATGTCGGAGCTCACACGTGAGCGCTGAGATAGTGAATACACTTCTTTTTCGTCTTCTTCTCGCCTTGTTCTCTTCACTGCTGGATAAAGGCCTCTTCCAAACGCCTCTATCCCTTCCTATCACCCGCCTTTATCATCCATGTTTTACCGGCTATCGAAGCAATGTCATTTACCTACCTTTTTTGTAGCCTTTAAACACTTCTTTTGTGTTCCCATGGTCACCATTTTATTATTCTGGGTGTCCACCTGCCATCATTTTGCCTCACCAAGTGTCCTGCCCACTGCCATTTTTATGTTGCTGCACGATCCATGATATCCACGACTCCAGTTCGGCGCCTTGTATCCTCATTTCTTATTCTGTCTCTTAGACATACACCGAGCATCTGTCTTTCCATGGATCGTTGCGTGCATTTTAGTTTATAGCTACTTTTCTGTATCACAGACATAGTTTCTAGTCCGTATGTCGTCACCGGCAATATACAAGATTCATCGACTTGCCTTTTAAGCATACTGGGACTTGTTTATTTTCAAAAATATACTTGAGCTTGCCGAAAACAGCCCAACTCAGCTTCATTCTTCTTGCCAACTCCGCTGTCTAGTTATCTTTGCCAAGTTTGACTCAAGATAACCTGACAGCGGAATAGAGGAATATCAAATACTACGAATACCGATAAAAATATATGAAATCGATTTAGAACAATGAATTATATTTTCAAAATCAATATGAATATTGTGAAGAAATGTTTTTATGCATAAATGTAAAAAATAAATTCAATTAAAATACGTTCGTAGAAAAACACGACGTGTTTGACCTTGGTTGTTGTGACGTCAAGATTCGTGATATTGTTCTACACAAATTTCAATGCCAAAGAACAAATAAACATGAATTGTGACGTATCA